>NW_028325385.1:0-34756 GCF_027475165.1 Benincasa hispida
TGCTTTGTCCGATTCGAACGTCACGCCCACGCCTCGCCTATGCATTGAACGACCGAGCAAGCTTCTGGGCAATGTATTTGGACGCGTTGGGGTGGATTATGCATGTAAAAACCCTAATTTGAATACAAACAAAGCTTGAAGACGTAAGGGAAAACGTCAATTAAAATCTAGGTGTCCGATTAAGAGAAATTCTTAAACCCTAAGAAATTGTGTTGAATGCGTTTGGGAAGAACACATTGAACCAAGATGAAGTCAGCTTACGTTGATAAAGGGAGGATTAAACATTTGGCCATGCAGCCAAGTAGGTGCTGTCAATCCCACGAGCAATTTGAACACCTATAAATAGGGAGTTGGGATTTCATTTTCAAATCACACAAAAATCATAAATTTCATAGAGAAAGTAGAGGGCAGTGAGGGTTCAAGAGGTCAACTTTGGACGAGAAGATCTTCCAATATACTCGTGCATTTGGAGTGATTCCAAAGCCACCTGAAAGCTCTGGAAATCTAGTTTTCAGAGTAGGCTGCCGGAGGCAAAGGGTCAAAGGAACTGGGCTGGAGGTTGAGAAGAATGCAGAAGGGTCAGACTGTCAGATCAGTCTAGGTCAGTCTTGAAGATTTTGAGATTCCGGCCAAACCACGAGGAATTATGAGCTTAACGTTTAGGGTAAGATTCCTAAGACATTTTAGAATAAGTTTGTAGAAGGAAGTATTTCCAAATAAGGTTCGAACTATAAGTAATCTAAGTTGAAAGTTGAATCTCGGATTCTAGGGGTGAAAAAGGACCTGAGGAGCTACTAGAGTGAAAAGTTCCTAAGAGTTCGAGGTGAGTGGCTAAAATGTTTTCGAACTAAAATGTTTTTAAACTGTTTTGATGCAAACGTTTTACAGAAAGCATGTTTGCGAAAATAATTCTCATGCCTACTAGTTTTCTAAAGTGGTTTCCAAGCAAGTTTGAATTGTGATTTGAACGCATGCATATTGTTGAAAAACTATTTACATATGTATATGTATTGATTTTATCCAGCATGCGTTACCATCTTTAAAGCTATGTTGTATATGTGTTATACTGTACATGCTTTAAAGAGAAAAGTTGTTTATAAATAGTTTTGGTAAAATGTGATGCCGAAGTACAAGGAGAAGGCATCCACCCAACTAGATACTGAAGTACAAGGAAAAGGTATATATTGGTACTGAAGTACGTTTGAGAAGGTACCAAGCCAACGGGATACTGAAGTACATTGGAGAAGGTATCCTAGTAGCTCGATACTGAAGTACAAGGAGAAGGTATCTGAGCAGTAGTACCTAATGTGTTAAGGTACTTAGTGTGGCCACAGGTGAATAAAGTCAGAGATTGAGCAAAAGGGTTCTCTCTGGACTAGTAGTTGGTGTTGGGATTATTTTACCAGATATACAGTACTTTGATTTGAGAAATGATTTTACTGTTTTATGTTTAAAACAGTTTTATATACATTACGCTTGGAAAATATTTATGCTGCAAAAGTTTATATTTCAGATAAAACTATTTTATGAAATTATGCATGAGAATTTACTATGTTTTCTCGGTCACTCACTGAGCGTAAGCTCACCCCGTTTTCAAATATTTTTGTTCCCCCCCCCCCTAGGTAGCGGTCAAATTCTCTGAAGACAGCTCAGTATCTGCTCTGCCATTGTTAATATTGTACACATGTTACTATTGTTCATATAGGGACTAGGGTTTATGGGTTTTGGGACTTGTAAATCTAATGTTGTAAATACTCTAAACATATTAAGTTTCTAAGTTAATAAATTGTAGGCCTATAGCCATCCCGTTGCATATAATTTATATTTGGTATCAGAGTTATTCCGCAAGAGTTTTTACGCAGTAGGTGTCAGCTTAAGGGTTGATAACTGCTGCAGTCACGCCTTTCTCTAGGCTAAGAGGGTGATCTGGGGTGGGGTGTGACATAAGTACTGAATCTAGGTCTTGAACAAGGGGCCCCACCCTCTCACTGGGCTGAGAGGGATCTGGTTTAGTGACTGGATCACAAATCAATTGTTTATTAGAGGATTAGTTGAAATTTAAGGAACAAGATGTAATCTTGGGGGTAAAATACACATTTGACCCAGCCATTATTACGAACAACCTGTAAAGGGTTAACTTACTAATCATTGTTATATCGAGTGGACATAATATATCTACAGTGAAGGGAGTGCAACTATGGACTTTAATGGACATAATATATCTACAGTTATTAAAGAAGTTGTACAAAGGTATGACTTAAAACCCTCTTATTATGGTATGAACATGCTTTATATACAGCCAAAATTAATGAATTTTATTATGGTATGAACATGCTTTATATACAGCCAAAATTAATGAATTTTATTATGGTATGAACATGCTTTATATACAGCTAAAATTAATGAATTAGAATGTTTATTGATCCTTGTTGCTTCTGCTGCATGCTGATATACTCCTTCAATTATCAATAAAGATGTTATTCAACATTACTTCAATAAAGGTTGGTTGTCATTGAATCTATAAATTGCGTTATAAATTATTAATCCAATAAACTAAGATCCATGGCTACTATATGAATACTTGAACTTTAGGTTGGTTGTCTTATTCTGATAACACTATCGGATGCTACCCACATTGTAGTTGTTACAATTTGTTGTACGGAACTATAAACAAAGTGATCCTAATTCGTTTATGTATGGATATGAGGAGTGGGGGCGTCCTATGCAATGAGTTTGCGTAAGATCGAACCAAGAAATAAGTCACTCGTACTTTATAACGCTGTTTATTGTTTAAGACTGACTATTTGTCACACCTCGTTCTATATTTTTCTTCTAACCTAGAACGAAGCATGAAGACATTAAACATCACTTCTCTCTATGACATCTAACGTCCCAACTCTTAACATATCCTGTACTAAAGATCGAACCCAGACATCTAAACCCATTTCCAAAAATAATCTATGTTCATTAACAAAGTTTAGGAATTTGATTTAGTTTAAATTACAATACTGTTTAAAGAGATTTATAGACCAACGGTAAGGATGATTTTGAACAAAACCTCCCATGACATGTACCACACAAGTTCTAGCTGTTCTGGAATAATTTCATATACATGCACAAAAATACAACAGGTGTTTTAATAACATTAGTGGCGTTTGACGGCTCAGCAGGCACCAGGAACTTGTCGCTACCTGGGGTGGGGAAAAACATAAAACATTGAAAGCACGAGCTAAAGCATAGTGAGTGGTAATTTAGTATAAACATAAATTTTCTCTTTCCAAACATCAATGAATTATAAAAAAAATATTTTATAAATTTTTGGAAACGTATATAAGATTTATTAATAGCTCAAACTCGTATTACTCAAACAATGGAAAGATCATATTTCATATAAATCACATAATAAAACATTCAGGCGTCATCAGAAAATCACACCGACTCTATACCCGAATACTCGTTTACAACGGCGGGTTACTCTGGACAAAGAATGCGCCCCGCAGTGAAAACAAAATCACAAGGTCATACGTGCACGCAGAGCTGCCTCAAGGCTAGGCATAGATACACACCATAGGCCCAGGTTACTCTAGACTCCCCGATATACTCTGGCCACATCTGACCCCGATGGTAGCTCCCTAATAGCCTGGGTGGTGCTACAGGCGCAGGTTCCTCTGGACGTACCGGTATACTCTGGCCACATCTGACCCCGGTAGCCCCCTGATCGTCTAAGCGATGCTACTGAAACACATTCAAGTAGCATGGGAAAATAATCATATCTTGGGTACATAATTAGTAGTTTGAAACCACTTTCACAAACATTCAACATTTTTAAATTCAACATCAAGAGGTTTTCATATTAAACCATGCAAGTCAGAATTGTGTAAACCCTGGTTCCAAACTACATTGTCATAAACCAAGCTCATATAAACCAATGAGAGTTCAGAAACCCCGATTTAAACATTTTTGAAATATTAGTCAAGTAAAATAGATCACGCCATCACATTTTATAAATAATAGCATATTATCATATATAATTACTTTCTATATCAAAACATTCAAAAATAAACCACTCACTGTTAATCGGCTCCTCCTAATAATTTTGGTTTCTCCATCTCCCGTTTATCCTGAAATTGTATTGATAATCCTCTAGTTATCCTTCACATGACCATAATCCAATTATTTGAACATTAATCTTCAAGTATAACCAATTTCACTTAAACTTTTGTCAAATCCCTAATGAGATCCAAGGTAGTCTTTGCATTGTAAATTGGTCCTTCAATTACTCTAAAATTTATTCAAGACCTTAAAATTAATCTTCAATATGAACTAGTTCTATTCTAATTTTCCTTAATTTTTCTCATTAATCCTAATTAGGGTTTACTTTAAATTAACCCCTTAATCAACTTCATAGTTGACTTAGATCCCAATATCTTCTAATTTCAGGTTTAATGTATCATAACAATACCAATTGGATCCTTAATTATGCTTGAGAACACCTAAATTAACATAAAATTGATTTTCCAGCTTTTAATGACGGACAATAGATGACAGACAGGCGTCAAACCAGGAAAGTCAACTCTTTCTTCAACCTCCAACCCAGAAATTTCCAGATTTGGCCTCTGTTTTTCTAGTGAGCGTTTCCGACTTAAATTCATCATTTTTTGGCCATTTAAAGCTTAATTAGCCTATATAAACCTTTTACCTATCCTCTTAATTAACTTACCTCAAAGTTTGGACATCCAAATTGCCCTAGAACTCCCGGAATCGACCAAAATCTCCACGGTGCCCCTGTTTTTCCGGCGCGAAGTTGCAGAAATTTTAGAGCTTAAATTCATAAATTCCAGCCAACAATGATCTGATTAAAGACCATAGACCTGGAAGATAGCTGGGGACATAGGGTTCAATAAGAAATTCAAGGATACCCAATTTAGAGATAACGAGAAAGGTTGTTCTTTTAAGTACTGAGTCAAGGTCTTGAACAGGGGGCCTCACCGTCTCGTTGGCCCGAAAGGGATCCGGTTTAGTGATTTGATCACAAACCAATTGTTCATTAGAGGATCAGTGAAACTTAAGGAGCAAGATGTAATATCGATAGTAAAACAGCATATTGACCTAGCCGTTATTACAAACCACCTGTGAAACGTCTACTTACTGATTATGGTTAAATCAACTGGCCATAAATATATCTACAGTGAGGAGAGTGCAATTAACGAGCTATAGTGGTGTGACTTGGTAGTTAAGGAATATTGATTAATTTGGTCTAAAGAGTTTTAGCCAATTAATCTTAAATCGTTGGAACTCATGATCTATAGGTCTATAAGGTCCTTTTACTAGCTCGTAAAACATACCTTGAATTATTGAATTGAATGAATATAGAATGATATCAATTTGAATTGTTCAAATTGAATTTCAGTTTGAAAATGTTCGAATTATAATTAAGGTTTGAATTCTAAAAGGTTCAAATTCAAATTAGGGTTTATATTAAATTGTTATTTAATTAATGAAATATGTTTAATTAATTAAAAATCAAATTAATTTCCATTTTCAATTCAATTTCAGAAACTATATTTTGAAATTTTTTATTTAATTAATTGTGAATTAATTAAATTTAGTTTTTAATTAATTTTATAATTAATTCAATATAAAGGAATTGAAAATAAAAAAACCTTAATAGTGGATTTATCCACAATCTGTGAACGCATGAGGTGGTTTTATTCTGATACACGCACCTAGCACTCTTTTGAGTGAAGTTTGAGGTGTCTTTCAGCTGGATCTACATACCGACAATTAGAAGAAGATTAAAATTTTGCTGAAATATCTGGTTGAAGAGTTGATTTTTTTTTTTTTTTTTCTGAAAAAGCTCTTCTTACATAAAAAACCCACACAAAGTCTCTTCAAAATTCACTCCATTTTGAGTTCCACCACTCAAATTCAAAGCTGAGAATAGTAGAGAAGATCTCTTGGTGGTTCACTGAAGAGTTGGAACTGGAATCACATGAAGAGAAGCTTGAAATTGGAAGAATTCATCAAAGGTATGTAGCTTAGAAACCGTTTTCTGAAGTTTCTATTTAAGCATTGTTTTAGAAATCAAATTAAATGTAATTAGAGTGCTTATTGATTTTGTTTGCTTCCGTTGCATGTTATCTTATCCTAACACTATAGTGGTATGTCTCGGTTGTTAATGAATATTGATTAAATTCAGGTTAAAGATTTTAACCGATAAATCTCGAATTATTTGAGCTCATGATCTGTAGGTTTATAAGGTCTCTCTTCTAGCTCGTAAAAGATTAAACCTTGGATTAGAAAATTGAGCGAATTTCAAGTGTTCAAATTCGAAATTAGGGATTGGAATTTGAAATATTCGATTTTATTTTTAGGGTTTGGATAATTATATTCAATATAATTAAACGTTTAAATTTATCTAAATTAAACGTAATCGGAGAGTTTAAAATATTTAAATATTTATTTAAATATTGAATACATGAATAAGATTCATGTTTGAATTAGGTGTTTTATTAATTTAATATTTGATATTAAGTTATTTATTTAAATAAATCAATTTTTATTTATAAATTCAATTTTTAGAATTGAATTTTATTTTCATCTAAATTAATTTTAAAGTAAAATTAATTAGAATTAAAAATGATAAATTAAAATTAAAATTTAATTTGAGTGAAAAATCCAACATTGATTTTTAGTGGATTTTTCCACATTTCAACCCCTAGGCCACTCACTTGTTTTCGCCTTCAAACTCTCTTAATCACACTCAATCCCCCTCAATTTTGAGTTTCCACCCCTCAATCCTAGGCTTAGAATGGTAGAGAAGAGCCTCTTGGTGGTCTACTAGAGTTTTGAAGTTTCAATTTTGTGGATTAAGCAAGGAGCAAGAGGAAATCAACAAAGGTATACACACATAAAACCCTCTTTCTATTGAAACTATTTCTTTGCATGCTTTGAACTCAAATGAAGTGTAATTAAAGTACCTAATGATTCTGTCTGCTTCCGTCTTATGCTTGTTTACTCAATCATGAAGGATATGCTACATGCCTTAGTACTGTAGTTCAGAGGAAGCTGGGATTCTTATCTACCATCGATAGAATTTGCCTACAATAACAGTTATCATTCGAGCATCGGAATAGCACTGTATACAACATTCTATGGTAAAGGGATGTAGAAGTCCTTTATGCTGGGATGAAGTTGAAGAAAGGAAGTTATTGGGACAAAAACTAGTTCAAGCTGCTATTGAAAATGTGAAGCTGACCAAGGAGAAATTGAATACAGCTCGAGATAGACATAAGAGTTATGCAGATAAACGACGTAGGGATTTAGAATTGGAGGTTGGTGATAGGGTCTTCCTCAAATTATCTCCATGGAAAGGTGTCCTACATTTTGGAAGGAAAGGGAAACTGAGCCTGAGATACATCGAACCTTATGAGATTCTGGAACGCATAGGGCCATCGGCCTATCAGTTAACACTACCTATGGAGTTATCTAAAAATCATGATGCCTTTCATGTATCCTTCTTAAGGAAATATGTCCCAGATTGACGCATGTTCTTGGGTCTCAACCCATGTAGCTAAAGAACAACTTATCATATGAGGAGGAGCCCTTGTGGATACTAGACAAAAAGGAGTAGGTGTTATGAAACAAGACGATACTACTGGTTAAAATGCTGTGGAGAAACTACATAGTAGAAGAAACAACTTGGGAGTGTGAAGATCGGATGAAACCAAGTAGCCACATCTATTCTCCTGATGACGTTCACTGAATTTCAAGGACAAAATTTCAATAAGGTAGTCATAACTTGTAAGCATTAAATCTTTGTTATTTTACTAACTTTTTGTTATTTAACTTAAGCTTAAGTTAGATTTAAATAACTCATTAGGGATTTGCATGAATTAAAAGTGAACTCTATGAAATTAAGGTTGCAACTTGAGCGAATTTTAGTCTAAGTGTTGAATATGAAAATAAAAAGGAAATTTTTTAAAGGATATTGCTACTTTTTAAGGAGAACTAAGGCTAAATAGGAAATGTAGGGGAAAGAAGTTAAATTATGTGAAGGAAATTACCTAAGGATTGTAAATATAGAAAGGGAATGAAAGAGGTGTGAGACCCGGGAGGCATAGAGTTAGAAGTTTTCAAAATTTTTTAGGGAATTCGAGT
This sequence comes from Benincasa hispida, assembly GCF_027475165.1. Lineage (NCBI taxonomy): Eukaryota > Viridiplantae > Streptophyta > Magnoliopsida > Cucurbitales > Cucurbitaceae > Benincasa > Benincasa hispida. The sequence continues at coordinate 8,161 of NW_028325385.1, forward strand.
AAGAATTGTATAATGTTGAGTAATTTCTTTTATATGAATTTCAAGATAACGGATGAGGTATGAGATAAACAAGATTTAGTTGGTTGAAAAGTTGGAGGAGGAGCTGGCAAGAAATTAAGTGAGGGAAGGGATGTGTTGCTGGTTGCTTATAAAAAGGGAAGTAGAATTGGCCAGTGTTCACAACTCACTTTTGAAAACCGAGAATTTCTTCAGCCAAATCTCATAAAGATCAAAGAAGTAGACGATGGAGGGAAACCATGGTGAATCTTGATCGAAAGGTTGGTGAAAATCAAAGGATACCAAAAGCTGGTATAAAATTCGGGCAAACCTGAGTATGGTGAAGATATGAGTTGATTTTTGGCCATTGAAGAGGACTCAAAGGCTCAAATTCAAAGGTTAGTTGCTTTGAAGGTTATTCAAGTGCATTATGTAAGAAAATTTTGTTTAATTCGGCTGGAAATGGAGAATTTTGTGCTAAAAATGCAATTGGAAACGACAGTCTGATCAAAGGGCTATCGGTTGAAAGTTGAAGAAGATTAGCTTGTTGGAGCCTGTGGACGCATCGTTGGGCAATCGATACCTCACGCACACCCATGCATTGTCACATGTGCGCCAACCATGCACTTCACACCCTTCCTGCATTCAGGAGCGTCTGTCCGCTCATCCTTTGCATTCAACAATGCTTGTCCATGCCTAGCGCATTACAGCGTGTCGTCTAGCACCCATAAGCCTGCCCTTAAGTGTGTGTCCCAGCACCCACACCCTAACCTTTTGTTTCAAAATGTTCAAGAAAATACCAGATGAAACCAAATGAAAAATAAGGAAGTCAAAGATTAAGAAAGAAAAACATGAGGGAACTGTAATGGTTGAATCCTAAGAAGGATTCTATATTCATTCATAATGTCATAGTCTTCTATTATTATGAGCTAATACACATTAAAAAACGAGCATTCAACATCAAAAGAAATATAACTCTCAACTTGATCATCATGATCAAACAAAAGTCACTTAGTATTTTTCCCTTACACTCCTTCTCACTCGTCAAATTATAGCCATAAATGGCTAAAAGTTATTAGATATATAGTGGGATTCGAAATAAGATTTCCATGTGCTGAAGAATGAAATCCACAACAAACATTGAGCAATCAAAGCTTCTATGTCAGTTGTACATTCAGTCAGTCATTCGGTCATCATAACTCATAGTGGTAGATTGAACACACTAAGTTATTATGCCCATTAATTCTACTACTCTAAAATTAATTTTAAATCTAAAATATATTTTTTTTACTTTTCTTATAAATAGACGACAAAGAGTTTGATTTTAGAGATAGATTTATTTCTCCCTATTTTCCATCTCGTTGATTTTCTCCAAGCAAAAGTTTTTTTCTTGTTTCCAAGACTTTTCTGACGAGCGCTCGTCTGTCAAGAGTGTTATGTTAACCTTAGGGAGAAATCGGTGTGAGACGATTAACACTACATAGATCTGTAACAATCAAATGATTTTAAAACAATAGGTTTGTAACTATCATACACTTTCATTGAAACATTAGATATGTAATCGTTTACTGGCTACAAGATCTGTAACCATCAAAACGACAAGTCATTCCCAACAACGCTACAACTTCAAACCTAAAGGATCACATAAAACAAGATTCGGATGCAGTAGAATATAGCGTAGATTTTTTTTAATTTTCTTTTGAATGTAACATCAGTGTATCTCGTAAGTAAAAATGAATTTTCTTTTAACTAGGATTATCACAATTTTTTTTGAAAAATAATATTTTGATTTAAATTAATGTGTGAAATTATGAAGATATCAAATCATACAAATAATAAAAAAGATATATGTTTTTTAAACTAATATATGATTATCACGAAATTTTTAGAAAAAATAAATAAATATTTTGTTTTTTGAACTAAAGATTAAAATTAGGAGGACAATCAAATCATTCAAATGAAAATAATGCCAAAAAGAAAAAAAAAATTAAAAGATGGTTATGACGAAATTAAAAAGCAAAATATTTTGGCTTTAAGTGAAAATTTGAAATTAAGAGATAATCAAATAGTCCAAATAAAATATTTATTATATTTAACCCTCTAATAACATTCATATAATTTTCATCAAATACAACTAAAGTACGTATTTTTAACATGATAAAACACGTGCACATTCAACTAGTTTTTTACTAGTATTTTATATCTCTTTTCCGAAAATAAAGTGACTCTATTAAATATAGGATATTTGTAATATATAGTAGAATAAGAGAAAAAATCTAAAAATATATTACATCCTTATAATATTTGTAAATATGTTGACTAGTCAATCTTTAAATTTTTTTAATTTTCAATTTTGCCCTCCCTTGTCTTATCTTGTTGTACACATTTTTTTGTAGTCTTTTTTTTCTCTTCTTTGATTTTTGCTTCTTTTCTTAATTTTTTCATTTTTTTTCATTTTCTTTTCTTTTCTTTCTCAGTTTTTGTTACTTCGCTTTCTTTTTTTTTTATTCTTTCTGTTATCCTATTTTTGCTTCTTTCCTTTATTTTTTTTATTTTCTTTCATTTTCTTATTTTTCCCTTTTATTTTCTTTCCTTTATTTTTTATTTTGTTTTATTTCCTTCTTTTTTCCTTTTCTCTTTCTTTTCTTTTTTAATTTTCTTTTCTTTCTTCGATTTTTGCTTTTTTTTTGTTTTTATTTTCTTTCTTCGGTTTTTTATTATTTCTTTTATTATTTTTATTTTCATTCATTTCTCTAATTCTTGCTTCTTCTCTTTTCCTTTTTTATTATTTTATTGTTTTATTATATTTTCTTTCTCCCTTCTTCCCTTTCTTTTATCTTTTATCTTTTTATTTTTCTTTCATTTTTTGGTTTTTGCTTTCCTTTTTTCTATTTAATTTTCTTTCCTTTCTTTAATTTTTGCTTATTCTCTTTCTCTTATTTGTAAAATTTTTCTTTCCTTTCTTTAATTTTTGCTTATTCTCTTTCTCTTATTTGTAAAATTTTTCTTTCCTTTATTTAATTTTTTTCTTCTTCCTCCTTTCTTCACAAGAATTATGAGGTCGAGTTTCGTAGCCAAGACTTGAAAGTACTCAATTCATAAGTGACTTAACACCAACAAACCAATCGTCAAGTTTGATTGTTATAACAAATGAAAATTATAAATAGCAAATGAAAATCTATCCGTGATAGCTACTAATATTTTCTATCATTGATAGCTTAAACTTTGATAGAAATCTATCATTGATAGCCAATTTAGTGAATTTAATTAATAAAGTTGAATCTCGAACTAAAATGTAAGTGAAATGCCTAGAAGTTATCACTAATAGCATGTTTATCAGTGATAGAAGCTATCATCGAAAAGAAAATGGACTTATAAATGTTTGGGAACGACAAGAAAGGGGCAAAAAGATGTTCAGTGGTTATGGTTGATAGAAGCTACTACTGATAGCATGTTACAAGTGATAGAAGCTAATACTAATAGCATGTTTAGATTATTATTGGGTGTTAGATAATTTCTACTAACAGATTATTTGTTGTTTAGATTATTTAGACGAAGCTTCATAATATTTTATCATTTTTTTTTAATTTTTAAGAAGAAAAACTTGTTTTGACGCTTCTAATTTCTCTCAGGTTTGTGATTAATAAATCATACCACAAAAAGGAAAGAAAATCAATTTGTTAGCTCGAATGATAATATATATATATTACATTACTCGATTCTTTGAGCATAGTGCTTGAACTGCTAATCTTGCAGATAAATTAGTAGCATTGCCCAATCCAAACGACTTTGCAGATACATCAATTGAACAATTTTCCATACCAATGCAAGTCTTTTCTACCAAAAGAGCACTATTTGAAACATCCCATGAACCTTTTTTGAATGAACCACATTTTCCCTCTGGATTTCCATAGCTAGCAAATTGGATCTCAGAGATGATATGCCCTCCCTGACAAGACAACTCTAACGTACTTCCTTCATTAGCATTTCCACATATTGTTCCTATAGTGATGGTCTGAACTATGACTTGTTGAGGATTTCCACCAATTTCTTCAAACAAAACCAACGTGTTGGTGTCATCCGATAGAAACGATCTTGGAACATGATACCATCTTTGGGAAGGATTCCCACAATTTCCAACGCACTTGCTAGGGTCATATGCGCCTCTATAATCACAGGTTGCGCTGCAACTATCATTGCCAGCAATGAAAGAAGGCCAAAATCGACCTATGCTTTGTCCATTTACCCAAGCCTGACCTTTTCCCATTCCTTGCATGTCCAATGCTACAGGGTCAATTCCTGAGGGTGTCTTAAAGCTTGTTTTGTACCATGTCATTCTCCTGCCAATAGATTTTTTATTTAATGTGCTCCATTTTGTTCTCTGTGAGAACATTGGGTTGTAAAGTTGCTTCATTTCTCCATTTAATCCAACCTTATAAGACCATAAATTTGATGACAAATCAGTTGTGACATTTCCATCTCCAATAAGATAAATGGGACCTCCATCAATTCCAGTTGGCACCGTGTCATAAAATGCATCATAATTTTTCAATCCTACTGTTGCACTCAAAAGGGTTATGGTGTTGGTTCCGACTTTTAATAGAATGGGTTTCTCAAATACAAAACTCTGGCCATTGCTTCCCCATTGCGATCCAATGTACCGTCTATTAACAAAGGCATGAAGCACATGACCTTTTGTATTCACTTGTAGAGTTACATTTTGAAGTGAAGATGTTGAATTAGTTTCAACATTTGTCATATACCACAAGTAGTCACTAAAATCAACCGTGGTTCCTTTTTGTTCCAAAAGAAGGTTTGCATTAAATGTACCTTTTCCCTGTAGAGTATCTCTCATGGGCTCTGGAGCCCAAACCCACGACAGTTGTGCATTTTCCTTCTCATTCTGCACCTTCACAAACATAGATGTTTGGGAATTGATCTTTGCAGTGTTGAAAAGCTCTTTGTTGCAACCGTTAAGAATGCTCACAGACCAAGCTGGTACAAAGTACTTTCCATCTGCCTGCAAATCTATGGTAGCATCATTGCTGGCATCAGTGTTGCTCAAAAAACAAAACCTCTCCCCTACTGTGGGGTTGGAGAATTTCGTTAAAGTAACAAAGCTACCAAATTTTTGGTCTGAACGGGTGCCGTTGGTGAGAATCTTCTCTCCCATTTTGATGGATTCGTGGAGTTGTTTGAGATGTCCCCATTTGGGTTGATTCACGTTTCCATATTCATCAAGTGGGGCGTTGTAATCATACGACGTAGTAATGAATGGACCTCCCGATGTTCTTCCAAAGTTTGTGCCTCCATGATACATGTAATAGTTGTTAAACACACCACCAGATTGAAAAAATCTTGCCACAGAAAAAGCTACATCTTCTGCACTTCTATAAGGGTCTTTATCGCCCCATTTCTTGAACCATCCCACCCAATTTTCAGTAAACATTTTTGGGCTCTTAGGATTGTTAGGACTAAAGTTATCACAATAGAATCCATTGCATGTATTGATGATAGGTTGTGGGGCATCACTTTGTTGGCACATGATCCATGGAACACCAATATTGAGAGATTCAGCCATTTGAGCACACCAGTTGATATATGTTTTTCCTGCGCTTCCATATGGGGTCATCACGTTTCCATACTCGTTCTCGATTTGAGATAAGATTATTGGCCCCCCTTGTGATGCAAAGAGGTTGGCTTGTTTGCACATATTCACTATCTTTGTTGTGAAAGTTTGCATTTCATTCTTGTAGACATGATTGTCAGTTCGAAGTTGGATTCCCGGCATATTATGCAACCACAGTGGAAACCCTCCATAGTTCCACTCGGCACACACGTAAGGACCAATCCTCATCACAACATATAGCCCAGCCTCTTGAACGAGTTGGAAGAATTTGATAAAGTTTAGATGTCCAGAGAAATCATCTTTTCGTCGTCGAGGTTCGTGGCGATCCCAAAAAATGTACGTCTCGATTGCATCAAGTCCACCATCTTTAGCTTTTTGAATAAGATCAGGCCACATTGCTTCGGTGCTACGTGGATAATGAATTGATCCTGAGAAGATAACACGCCGTTCACCATTGATAATTATGGCATTTGAATCATAGGAGACACTGTCTCCTTTACAAAAAGAAAAGCAAGATAAAGTTGCAAGGAGGGGAAGAACAAGCCATTGAAGGTTAACCATCTTTGATTTTACAACTTTAGGCGTTTCGTTTATGTTGGAATCAATGTGTTTATATACAAGGAATCTACGTAAATATGTGATAGGTCTTTCCATCAATCTTTGTACTCTATTTGTTGATGAATTCTAAATATAGGAATAATGTAAGTGAATTTAGCTGGCCAAACTTTATCGGTATGAGTTGCTTTAGTGAAATTTGGAAAATACTCTTTTCAGAACAGAATTTCAAAAATATTGTTCGACCTTATCCTGAAATAACCTATCACCCAATTAAAAATATTACACCAAAAGTCTGTTTTCCCAATAAGGATTTGCGTATTCATTTTTCATCTTTGGTTTTAATTTTAAAGACATCAACTTCACATGAGTAATAAAGTATGGCTAATAAATTCAATTATAGTGAAAGTTGAGTTTGAGTTTTGTCTCATTAGTGTGAAGCTCATGAATTTGAGTATCTTTCTTCAAATTTTTGATGTTTTGATTTTTCATTTTGTGCATTGGGGTCATATAATAAAATAGTACATGGTAAACAAAATAGGTTTCCATATGATTTTAGTCTCTCAACTCTAGGTTCAATTTTTTGTTGTCCTCATTTTTCTAAGGAAGTATACATTTTCTTCCTTATTTTATTTTTAAGTTAGTCCTGGATTAAAAGGGAATTACTGGAGGAATTTTTTTTTACTAATTTGGAATTTCTGGAAAAGAAGTGAAATTCAAGGAGACCGGGCCAGGAGTTATGCTTGGAAAATTCTTGAAGGATAAACAGGAGGACTGTGAGTGGTTTTATTATTTTGTTATGTTGAATTCTATATATATATGTGTAATGTTTGGAAATTGGCATGGTGGGGAAGTGCGTTTTCTAGATTTTATTGGTTGATTTAACTCATGATATTTTGCTTGTTGTGACTCGCATTTAAAACCGAGATTGTACCCGGAGACATTGTTAGCTTTCCTATAGCACGTCTAACTGGATAATGTGGACATGTGCACATTCGGTTGTTGGATCGGCACCAGCACGTAGCGGAAGAGAATATTATCCATAAGCACTCTAATTCATTAGTTTTGGCTTAAAAGAAACATGCTTAAACAGAGTTAATGGGTTTCAACAACGTACATTTAAAGAACCATTGAAATCTCTATTTCTAGCTGCAAAATCCTCCAAATCTTTGTGTAGACCACCACAAGATCTTCCCTACTATTCTCTTGGTGATCTAGATTGAGTTGTGAGACTCAAAATAATCTTAAATAAAATGGAATTTGAAGAAAGCTCGCTGCAACAACCAAAAATGAAGAACACATTCTTCATCTGAATTTTTCAGAAAAATCCATTTGGTTTAATCACTTCAACTTTTCTCTAATCTCTTCAATATATTACAGACTATCATGCAAAGAGATTTGCTTCATGAGATGCAGCTCATACTTGGAGTTATTGAAGCTTGAAAGTGGTGGGTTCCTAGTGAGCAAGTTGAAGATGAAGATGAAAAACCATTTTCCATTTTTGTGTAATTTTCTATTTCCAAAATCTAAAATTGATTTTAAAATCAAAATTTATTAATTTTCTAATAAAATTAATAAATAATTATTTAAATAATTTAAATAATTCTAATTAATTTAATATCCAATATAAAATTAATGTTACACAATAAATTCATCTTTATATATTTAAATCATATTTAAATATATTTTCTCCAATTCCGTTTGATTCTAATTTGAACATTTCAAATTAACTTATCACGCTACTCTAAAGCTAATCCATTTCCAAGCTAGTATGGAGACCTCATGGACCTACATATCATGGGCTCCAACGATCCGAGATTAATGAACTAAACTCGTAAGATTGATATAACCTCTATTCGTTAACTAATGGGTCACTCTACTAAAACTCATAGTTGAACTCCCCTCACTATAAATATATTATGTCAACTCAATGTAACCTTGATTAGTAAGTCAACCCTTCACAAGCTGTTCGTAATAACGGCTGGGTCAAATCTCTGTTTTACCCCCAAAATTACCTCTTGTTCCTTAAGTCCCCACTGATCCCCTAATGAACAATTGTTTTGTGATCCGATCAACAAAACCGAGTCCCTCTCATGCCAAATGAGAGGGTGGGATCCCTTGTTCAAAAACTAAAATCTATACTGAAGGGAACAACCTCTCTACTATCTCTACAGCGGGTAGGAGTGAATTCCCTCTTGCATCCTATGTCCCCAGCTATCTATCCGTTCTTACCCCTGCAATGAGTGTCTTATTGAGCTGGCGCTGTTGAGCCAACCCTCACCTATACAAATCTAAGGGTAATCCCAAATAAACAAGAGTTCATAGTTAGCCCAAGATTAAGGTTAAGTTACCTAGGTCATCGCTTTGAAATAGTAAGTCTTAAACAGTAAACAACGTTATAAAGTAAGAGTGACTCATTTCGTGGTCCGATCTTGTACAAACCCTTTTGCACAAGGACACCCCCATTCCTCATGTCCAACGTGAATGAATTAGGATCACTTCGTTTGTAGCACTTTAGAACTCCTTGTAACAACTGTAGAGCGGGCTGCATCCAATAGTGTTACCAGAATAAGGTACCCAACCTTATCCATATACTATAGATCATTTTGATAATTTACTCGAACCTGATCCACTTTTATGTCTCCACATAAAGTTCAAGTACTAATCCAATAGTCAAGGGACTTTTAGGTTTATTGAATTTCTATTCTAGCAATAGAACTATTCAATAACACCTTTATTGAATTTTTTCAGAATAAGTTTCATTGTTTACATACCACGAGTTTTAGGACATAAAACCCAACAAACTTCCACTTGGACTAAAACTCAAGTGGTAACTTATATATCCGATATATAAGACTGAGTTTCTAAGTTTTATAGTGAAATACAATAAATTAGGGCATCTCATACCCATCTTTACCATTCCGTATCTCTATACCCGATATTTCTCCCACTTGCCCTAGGTTATCTTGTATTTCTAGTCCTACTAGGTGATTCTCAAACACTTTAGCCGAGAGAATCCGTGTAAACATGTTAGTATACAATAGGCTTTAGATAAAATTATATGGGGATAGAATCTTATTCTCAATAATGGCTAGGAAGCACACTTTCCTCCCACTACAATGAGGTACTCTCAACTCTTTAAGCAAGACACATCTGACTTGTCTCAACAACTCTTTATTAACAGTCAGATCTAGAAATCTTTAAACTTTCTATACTTTGATCTAGCCATTAAAATATCTGAATATTTACAAATGGTTTTGAACAATTTGGTTCATCACATAGGTTGCTAAAACAAACATAATTTTTTAAAATGAACATTTCATTTATCCCAAAAATATATACAATTTGTTCTGTACAAGATTAAAATGAAGTAAAATCAAGTTGCAACTTTTCCCACTAGATGAGCTAAGCAAATGGTCCGAAGGTCAAGTTAGCCTGGTTACCTTTCTCTACTCTCTTCTCGGCAACATACTGAGGGCAGTGTCTCTTCCAGTGCCCTTCTTCGTTGTAGTGGAAACATTTCCCTTTAACTACAGCGTTATCCTTGCCTTTCTTTCCAGTAGGCTTCTTCTTCCCTTTCCTTTTGCCCTTCTTCACAGGAATACTCATATTTTTTATAGACGAAGAAATTTTTGCCCGATGGCAAGCAATACTTTCTTGTTTTGATTTCAAAATTGAAGCTATAAAAGAAAGTACAAACTCCCTTCCTGATTACCTCACTCGAGAATTTCTTCAAGGAAAAACTAAAGAAGATAGTGAAAGAGAGAGAGAAAAGAGCAAATGAAGTCCACTTGCAAGAAAGAAGAAAAGCATGATCAAGATCAAGAACAACAGCAACGATCAACAGTTCCTCAAACCAAAGCATTGTATTCTCAAACGTATCAATTTATCAAAGGCAAATCATCAACGATAATGGAGGATTGAAAAGGAAAAACTCCTCAAGCATTGTCGTTATCAAAAAAATTTCAAAATTTGGGATCTTTCATCCCTTCAAGGCCTTTTGCCTTAACCATCAACTCTTCCCCTATCAATTGAGTCGGTATCAACAAGAATAAATTCATAGAATAAACGAGTTTTTTGAGGATGGGTTGGAATATAATGGAAATTTGACAGAAATATTTTTTGAATTGTTTCATTCATAGATTTACCTATGAATTTTTGTTCAAGAGTTGTAATGTATGAGGTATGGGTTTTATTATGGTCAACTTCAGGCTTGGAGGACATTCCTCTCTTCTCGACAGTAGTAATACTTCTGACTCTAGACCCTTTTTCTCAACATTGTCTGGTTCGCCTGTAGCTCATTCAGTAGAGTAGTCAAGTTGTATTCAATTTTATTCTTTAATGCATTCAAAATTGCAGAAAATTCTTCAGAAGAGATTCTAGAATAAAACCAACTAGACTTCTCTTGTCCATGACAGCACCATTTACTTCTGTCACGTTAAAGTGGACCATCATGTCTAGGACATGTTCACGAACATTGGTCCCCACTTTGAAGCGACTGTTGTAAATGTACTTAATGGCATCATGCCTTAGGGTGAAGGACAATTGTCCAAACATCCCTTGCAGAGATTCCATAATTTCTTTGGAAGTACTCATATCCTCATGCTTCTTTACCAAAACATCAGATAAGCTGGCGAGGATATAAGCACGGGCTTTATCATTAGCTTTGACCCATCTGTCATATACATCTCGAACATTTTGATTTATGTTAGAGCTAAAAATGGGAGGACAATCCTCAGTTATGAAAAATCGCAAATTGTCTATCAGAAGTATTGTGTTCAAGTTTGAATTTCAATTCACATAATTATCCCCGACCAGTTTATCCAATGCCAACACTTGTATTATTGAACTCGTCATTCTGAAATTATAAATCCAATCAAGTTTTAGCAATTTTAATAATGTACACAAGATTATACTTTTGCTACGATACTACATCAAGACATTCTTCACTAAATACTACCTCAAGAATAACTCATATTCTGATAGTCATTTAGGTACCACTTTTGGTCAGACATTATTAATACTTAATAATTCTGTAAGTGTAGACCTGCCATTTTTCAGATTTAACAAAACGATATGAGTATGCCTCCGAAATAGAAGACAATAACCAAAATAGAACTATAAGACCCTATTCATTTTACTAAAGCCTGGGTTGTTCCGAATCCTATGTTACAACTCTCCGTATGGATAGCCATCGTTAAACAACTAGCAAAGGGCCGCTTAAAGCTAACCAACAGATTCAACATAGGAATCACATGGTTCCGACTAATGGAGGATACCGAAGGTTATTATTATTATCTTTTTATCAATGTTTGCTTTGGTTTTGGATTTTAAAAATGATGTGTTGGGTTTATAAGTTTGAGATGTTCAACTATGTAATTTGTTGTTTTGGTTTGGTGCCAGTGGATTTCTAAATGACTTGTGCTATTTATTAGGTTTCTTTTGTTATGTTTGTTTATTTAATATGTGTCTGTGTTTTTTTATTTAATAGGTATCCATCAAAAAGTACAAATCAACCTTCAAAAGAACTGTCCATCCATTGGAAGATTAAGAGAATCTTAGGAATTACAATTGAACAAAGAATGCTTCCAAAATATTTTATTTACTTGCAAAAATAATCATGAAAGATACATTACTTTATTTTGTATCATTTGTATACTTTGTTCTAAAAAATGATTACATTTTTTTTCAATGTTAATATATTTATAAATTTTCAATTATGAATGAAAGTCATGGTATTTAATATGTTATGAAATATTTAATATGTGTGGGCTGAACTCGAGTCATGAGTTTATTTTTAACACAAATATAAAAAATCATATACAAATTATTCTTGTTGAGAAAAAAAAATGTTGAGCCTTTTATAGTCATGAGCAAAGCTATAACAAAATTTATATAGTGAAAAAAAAGTGCCATCAAAAGATTATTATTGTAATTATGGCTATTAGAAAAGACCAAAATACCTTACAATAGCATAACATTAAAGCTATAAATATTTTATTATAGCGTTAAAAAAGTGCTATTATAAGATAAAGATAGCATATTATTTTAGTTATATAAATATAACTAAAAAAAGTGCTATCGTATCTATTATTTTTTGTAGTGATTGATTCAAGGAAATCAACTTCAAGGTTAGTATTCATTCAAAATGGGGGAGCAGTAGTGAGGAGTATCAAGCAAAGTTGTATTGCTGACCCCACATTGGAAGCTGAGTATGTAACTGCAAGTGAAGCAGCAAAAGAAGCAGTATGACTCAAAAAGTTCCTAACTTATTTGGAAGTGATTCCAAATATGCACTTGCTAGTCACCCTATATGGTGATAACAGTGGAGGAGTTGTAAACTCAAAAGAACATTGAAGCCATAAACGTGGAAAGCACATCGAGCGGAACTACCATCTCATCAGGGATATTGTACATAAAAGAGACATAGTTGTCACGCAGATAGCCTCACAAGACAACTTAGCTGATCCATTTACAAAGACCATCTCGGCTAAAGTGTTTGAGGGTCACCTAGTGGGACTAGGACTACGAGATACGTATTAGAGCAAATGGGAGAAATAATAGGTCTCTGATGCCCTAGTTTATTGTATTTATACTTTTGTTTTTGTTCTTTCACTATACTCAACAATGTATATATTTGGATATATTTATCCACTGGAGTTTTAGTCCAAGTGGGAGTATTGTTGGGTTGTATGTCGTAAAACTCGCAATTTATAAAGTTAAACATATTCTATTGTTGTTGGCTTTTATATCCTAAAACTCGTAGTTTGTAAAAAGATAAACATATTCTATAAATTGCATACGTAAAAGTTTAAATCCAATAAACTAAGATCCATGGCTATTATATTAATATGTGAACTTTATGTAGAGACATGAAGATGGATCAAGTTTGAGTAAATAGCTAAAATAGTCTATAGTACATGATTAAGGTTGGGTACCTTATTCTGGTAACACTATTGGACGTGGCCTACTCTGTAGTTGTTACAAGTTGTTGTAAAGATACCACAAATGAAGTGATCCAGATTCATTCATGTACTGACATGAGGAACGGGGGTGTCCTATGCAATCAGTTTGCAGGAGACCAGATCAAGAAATAAGTCACTCTTACTTTATAACGTTGTTTACTATATAAGACTGACTATTACACTTAGATGACCTAGGTAAGTCGATCTTAATCCTAAGCTAACTATGAACTCCTGTTTAATTGGGATTATCCTTAGATTTTAATAGGTGAAGGTTGGCTCAACGACCCGGCTCAATAAGCCTCCAATTTTAGGGGTAAGATCGGGTAGATAGCTGGGGACATAGGGTGCAAGACGAAATTCACACCTACCCGATTTAGGGATAGGAGAAAGATGTTTCTCGTAAGTTATGAAACCCGGATTTCTATTTTCCTTACTTAAGCAAGTGATAAAAGGAATTAACTAAGTGAAAGTTAAATCCTAAGTTAAGGGGAAGGAAATTTCTAAGTGTTAAGTAGATTTTCCTTGAATAATTTAAGTTGAGCTTTAATTGGTAAAATTGCAATGAAATTTGTATAATAAATAGGTTGTTGAAAACAGTTAGTGTAATTGGTGAAAGAAGGAATGGAGATTTGAAAGGAGAAAATAATATTGGAAAAGTTGGGGAAAATTATTAAGTGGGAATAAATATAGAAATTAAGTACGTGGAATTAGTGTGGAATAATATGAAGATTAAGTTTGGAAAATTCAAGGAAGAATACGACAAAGTATGAAAACTTAGGTGAAGTACGAAGTAAGGAATTAAGGAAAAATATAGAAAATATTATTTTGGAATTATCCTAGAAGATCCGTGTAAAAGTATCACAAAGTGGTGAGCAAACGTGTACGGAGAACAATGTTCGCAATAGCTAAGAGCGAGATCGTTGAGAGTGGGATCAGCGAGATCGTTGAGAGTGAGATCATTGAGATCAAGACCAGCGAGACTGGCGAGGAAATGGGAGAGAGCGAGATTGGATAGAAGATGGCAGAGAGCGAGACCAGCGAGAAAGCTGGAGAGAGCGAGAGTGGAGAGAAAAGTTAAAGCTGGAGAGAGCAAGACCAGCGAGATTGCTGGAGAGAGCGAGAGTGAAGAGAGCGAGACTAGCGAGAAAGTGGGAAAGAGCGACACTGCCGAGAGCGGAAAGAGCGAGAGCGCCTATGCTAGCCTTGCTTTGTTGAATTCGAACGTCACACCCACGCCTCGCCTATGCATCGAACGGCCGAGCAAGCTTCTGGGCAATGTATTTGGACGCGTTTGGGTGGATTATGCATGTAAAAACCCTAATTTGAATACAAACAAAGCTTGAAGATGTAAGGGAAAATGTCAATTAAAATCTAGGTGTTCGATTAAGAGAAATTCTTAAACCCTAAGAAATTGTGTTGAATGCGTTTGGGAAGAACACATTAAACCAAGATGAAGTCAGCTTACGTTGATAAAGGGAGGATTAAAAATTTGGCCATGCAGCCAAGTAGATGCTGTCAATCCCACGAGCAATTTGAAGGACTATAAATAGGGAGTTGGGTTTTCATTTTCAAATCACACAAAAATCATAAATTTCATAGAGAAAGTAGAGGGCAGTGAGGGTTTAGAGGTATGTGTCAAATTTGGACGATGAGATCTTCCAATATACTCGTGCATTTGGAGTGATTCCAAAACCACCTGAAAGCTCTAGAAATCTAGTTTTTAGAGTAGGGCTGCCGAAGGCAAAGGCTCAAAGAAACTAGGCTCGAGGTTGAGAAGAAGGCAGAAGGGTCAGACTGTCGGATCAGTTTGGGTCAGTCATGAAGATTTTGAGATTCCGGCCAAACCAAGAGGAATTATGAGCTTAACGTTTAAGGTAAGATTCCTAAGACATTTTAGAATATGTTTGTAGAAGGAAGTATTTCAAAATAAGGTTCAGAACTATAAGTAATCTAAGTTGAAAGTTGAATCTCGATTCTAGGGGTGAAAAAGAACCAGAGGAGCTACTAGAGTGAAAAGTTCCTAAGAGTTTGAGGTGAGTGGCTAAAATGTTTTCGAACTAAAACGTTTTTAAACTGTTTTGATGCAAACGTTTTATAGAAAGCATGTCTGCGAAAATAATTCTCATGCCTACTAGTTTTCTAAAGTGGTTTCCAAGCAAGTTTGAATTGTGATTTGAACTCATGCATATTGTTGAAAAACTATTTACATATGTATATGTATTGATTTTATCCAGCATGATTACCGTCCTTAAAGTTATGTTGTATATGTGTTATATTGTACATGCTTTAAAGAGAAAAGTTGTTTATAAATAGTTTTGGTAAAATGTGATGTCGAAGTACAAGGAGAAGGCATCCACCCAACTAGATACTGAAGTACAAGGAAAAGGTATATATTGGTACTGAAGTACTTTTGAGAAGATACCAAGCCAACAGGATACTGAAGTACATTGAAGAAGGTATCCTAGTAGCTCGATACTGAAGTACAAGGAGAAGGTATCTGAGCAGTAGTACCTAATGTGTTAAGGTACTTAGTGTGGCCACAAGTGAATAAAGTCAGAGATTCAGCAAAAGGGTTCTCTCTGGGCTAGTAGTTGGTGTTGGGATTATTTTACCAGATATATAGTACTTTGATTTGAGAAATGATTTTACTATTTTATGTTTAAAACAGTTTTATATACATTACGCTTGGAAAATATTTATGCTGCAAAAGTTTATATTTCAAATAAAACTATTTTATGAAATTATGCATAACAATTTACTATGTTTTCTCGGTCACTCACTGGGCGTAAGCTCACCCAGTTTTCAAATGTTTTTGTTCCCCACCCCCCCAGGTAGCGGTCAAATTCTCTGAAGACAGCTCAGTATCTGCTCTGCCACTAAAGGACCAAAAGACTTGTAACCGTTTGCTAGGTGGTTACTGTTAATATTGTACACATGTTACTATTGTTCATATAGGGACTAGGGTTTGTGGGTTTTGGGACTTGTAAATCTAATGTTGTAAATACTCTAAACATATTAAGTTTCTAAGTTAATAAATTGTGGGCCTACAGTCGTCCCGTTGCATATAATTTATATTTGGTATCAGAGTTATTCCGCAAGAGTTTTTACGTAGTAAGTGTCAGCCTAAGGGTTGATAACTACTACAGTCACGCCCTTCTCTAGGCTAAGAGGGTGATCTGAGGTGGGGTGTGACATAAGTACTGAATCTAGGTCTTGAACAAGAGGCCCCACCCTCTCACTGGGCTGAGAGGGATCTGGTTTAGTGACTGGATCACAAACCAATTGTTCATTAGAGGATTAGTTGGAATTTAAGGAACAAGATGTAATCTTGGGGGTAAAATAGAAATTTGACCCAGCCATTATTACGAACAACCTGTGAAGGGTTAACTTACTAATCATGGTTATATCGAGTGGACATAATATATCTACAGTGAGGGGAGTGCAACTATGGACTTTAATGGACATAATATATCTACAGTTATTAAAGAAGTTGTACAAAGGTATAACTTAAAACCCTCTTATTATGGTATGAACATGCTTTATATACAGCCAAAATTAATGAATTAGAATACTTATTGATCCTTGTTGCTTCTGCTGCATGCTGATATACTCCTTCAATTATCAATAAAGATGTTATTCAATATTACTTCAATAAAGGTTGGTTGTCATTGAATCTATAAATTGCGCTTATAAATTATTAATCCAATAAACTAAGATCCATGGCTACTATATGAATACTTGAATTTTAGGTTGGTTGTCTTATTCTGATAACACTATCGAATTCTGCCCACGCTATAGTTGTTACAATTTGTTGTAAGGTACTATAAACAAAGTGATTCTAATTCGTTTATGTATGGATATGAGGAGTGGGGGCATTCTATGCAATGAGTTTGCGTAAGATCGAACCAAGAAATAAGTCACTCGTACTTTATAACGCTGTTTATTGTTTAAGACTGACTATTTGTCACACCTCGTTCTAGATTTTCCTTCCAACCTAGAACGAAGCATGAAGACATTAAACATCACTTCTCTCTATGACATCTAACGTCCCAACTCTTAACATATCTTGTACTAAAGATCGAACCCAGACATCTAAACCCATTTCCAAAAATAATCTATGTTCATTAACAGAGTTTAGGAATTTGATTAAGTTTAAATTACAATACTGTTTAAAGAGATTTATAGACCAACGGTAAGGATGATTTTGAACAAAACCTCCCATGACATGTACCTCACAAGTTCTAGCTGTTCTGGAATAATTTCATATACATGCACAAACAATACAACATATGTTTTAATAACATTAGTGGCGTTTGACGGCTCAGCAGGCACCAGGAACTTGTCGCTACCTGGGGTGGGGAAAAACATAATACATTGAAAGCATGAGCCAAAGCGTAGTGAGTGGTAATTTAGTATAAACATAAATTTTCTCTTTCCACACATCAATGAATTATAAAAAAATATTCTATAAATTGTTGGAAACGTATATAAGATTTATTAATAGCTCAAACTCGTGTTACTCAAACAATGGCATGATCATATTTCATATAAATCACATTATAAAACATTCAGGCATCATCAGAAAACCACACCGACCCTGTACCCGAATACTCGTTTACAACGGCGGGTTACTCTGGACAAAGAATGCGCCCCGTGGTGAAAACAAAATCACAAGGTCATACGTGCACGCAGAGCTGCCTCAAGGCTAGGCATAGATACACACCATAGGCCCAGGTTCCTCTGGACTCCCCGATATACTTTGGCCACATCTGACCCCGATGGTAGCTCCCTGATAGCCTGGGTGGTGCTACAGGCGCAGGTTCCTCTGGACTTACCAGTATACTCTGGCCACATCTGACCCCGGTAGCCCCCTGATCGTCTGAACGATGCTACTGAAACACATCTGACCCCGGTAGCCCCCATCACATTTTATAAATCATAGCATATTATCATATATAATTACATTCTATATCAAAACATTCAAAAATAAACCACTCACTGTTAATCGGCTCCTCCTAATAATTTTGGTTTCTCCATCTCCCGTTTATCCTGAAATTATATTGATAATCCTCTAGTTATGCTTCACATGACCATAATCCAATTATTTGAACATTAATCTTCAAGTATAACCAATTTCACTTAAACTTTTGTCAAATCCCTAATTTGATCCAAGGTAGACTTTGCTTTGTAAATCGGTCCTTCAATTACTCTAAAATTTACTCAAGACCTTAAAATTAATCTTCAATATGAACTAGTTCTATTCCAATTTTCCTTAATTTTTCTCATTAATCCTAATTAGGGTTTACTTCAAATTAACCCATTAATCAACTTTATAGTTGACTTAGATCCCAATATCTTCTAATTTCAGGTTTAATGTATCATAACAAATCATAACAATAACAATTGGATCCCTAATTATGCTTGAGAACACCTAAATTAACCTAACATTAATTTTTCAGCTGTTAATGACGGACAATAGATGACAGACAAGCGTCAAACCAGGAAAGTCAACTCTTTCTTCAACCTCCAGCCCATAAATTTCCAGATTTGGCCTCTATTTTTCCGGTGAGCGTTTCCGACTTAAATTCATCATGTTTTGGCCAGTTAAAGCTTAATTAGCCTATATAAACCTTTTACCTATCCTCTTAATTAACTTACCTCAAAGTTTGGACATCCGAATTGCCCTAGATCTCCCGGAATTGACCAAACTCTCCACAGTGCCCCTGTTTTTCCGGCGCGAAGTTGCAGAAATTTTAGAGCTTAAATTCATAAATTCCAGCCAACAACGATCTGATTAAAGACCATAGAGTTCTAGAAGAATCTTATAAGTAACTTAAGTTTAAAATTGGAGCTTTGAATTAGCCTCTAACGCCACGAATTTGCTAAAAACCCGAGCATTCTCTTTTTTCATGATAACTCTATCGCCACTGTTTTTCTTCGTTTTCCTTACTTTTGCGGCCAAATTTCTTCAAATAAAGCCTCCTACGAGCTTCTTCTTTACTTCCTATTTAATTTGGTTGCATTTTGCCTAATTTGCCTTCACATGACGACCCTAATTCGGAAACAAGTTTTTCATCTTCTTCGGTCGGCCAAACTAAAAAAAATCAAAATTCCCTTTTTCACTTCATTTTTCAGCTTCAGTTTTCGGTTTAACACGTGCCCAGATGATTAATCCTTGACCTCAAAGCCATCCAATAAGAAATTTCAATAGAAAGTACCTCAAATTTTCCAAAATCTCTCAAATTCTCTTTTTTCCTCTTCCTCTCGGTTTTCATCATTTTCCATTAATTTCCTTTAATTTCCAGCACATTTATGCCCAATAAGCCTTAAACAAGCCAAATTTTTAAAACTCAGAAATTACTAAAATTTCACCGCTTTTCAAAATGTTGACTTTTCTTCTACTTTGACTTTGTCTATTTGACCGTTGACTTTGACAATTGACTTTCACCTATCCTGCATATGCAAAATTCATCATCGAATTTATTTTACATGCTTAACTAGGTCTGTTACCCTCAAATTATTCCTCAAATCCTTATTTCCTCTTCCTAAATGAAACAAACGTCAATCCAAATCTTTTTATTTTTAATTATAATCTTAACAAGAGATCCACATCAAACTTTATCTCGAGTCCCGAGTTCAATCTCAACTATATGCTTCATAATATTTTAAGAAAGAGTAGAAGAAGAGAGGGCTTACACTATTTCTCTTCGATGATCTAGGTAACTCGATCTTAATCCCGAACTAATTATGAACTCCTGTTTATTCGGGATTATCCTTAGATTTGCATAGGTGAGAGTTGGCTCAACAGCGTCAGCTCAATAAGCCTCCTATTTCAGGGGTAAGACCTGGAAGATAGCTGGGGACATAGAGTTCAAGAAGAAATTCACGCCTACCCAATTTAGAGATAACGAGAAAGGTTGTTCTCTTAAGTACTGAATCCAGGTCTTGAACAGGGGGCCTCACCATCTCGTTGGCCCGAAAGGGATCCGGTTTAGTGATTTGATCACAAACCAATTGTTCATTAGAGGATCAGTGAAACTTAAGGAGCAAGATGTAATATCGATAGTAAAACAGCATATTGACCTAGCCGTTATTACAAACCACCTGTGAAACGTCTATTTACTAATTATGGTTAAATCAACTGGCCAAAAATATATCTATAGTGAGGAGAGTGAAATTAACGAGCTATAGTGGTGTGACTTGGTAGTTAAGGAATACTGATTAATTTGGTCTAAAGAGTTTTAGCCAATTAATCTTAAATCGTTGGAACTCATGATCTATAGGTCTATAAGGTCCTTTTACTAGCTCGTAAAACATACCTTGAATTATTGAATGGAATGAATATAAGATGATATCAATTTGAATTGTTCAAATTGAATTTCAGTTTGAAAATGTTCGAATTATAATTAAGGTTTGAATTCTAAAAAGTTCAAATTCAAATTAAGGTTTATATTAAATTGTTATTTAATTAATGAAATATGTTTAATTAATTAAAAATCAAATTAATTTCCATTTTCAATTCAATTTCAAAAACTATATTTTGAAATTTTTTATTTAATTAATTGTGAATTAATTAAATTTAGTTTTTAATTAATTTTATAATTAATTCAATATAAAGGAATTGAAAATAAAAAAAACCTTAGTAGTGGATTTATCCACAATCTGTGAACGCATGACGTGGTTTTATTCTGATACACGCACCTAGCACTCTTTTGAGTGAAGTTTGAGGTGGCTTTCAGCTGGATCTACATACCTACAATTAGAAGAAGATTAAAATTTTGCTGAAATATCTGGTTGAAGAGTTGATTTTTTTTTTTTTTTTCTGAAAAAGCTCTTCTTGCATAAAAAACCCACACAAAGTCTCTTCAAAATTCACTCCATTTTGAGTTCCACCACTCAAATTCAAAGCTGAGAAAGTAGAGAAGATCTCTTGGTGATTTACTGAAGAGTTGGAACTAGAATCACATGAAGAGAAGCTGGAAATTGGAAGAATTCATCAAAGATATGTAGCTTAGAAACCGTTTTCTGAAGTTTCTATTTAAGCATTGTTTTAGAAATCAAATTAAATGTAATTAGAGTGCTTATTGATTTTGTTTGCTTCCGTTGCATGTTATCTTATCCTAACACTATAGTGGTATGTCTCGGTTGTTAATGAATATTGATTAAATTCAGGTTAAAGATTTTAACCGATAAATCTCGAATTATTTGAGCTCATGATCTGTAGGTTTATAAGGTCTCTCTACTAGCTCGTAAAAGATTAAACCTTGGATTAGAAAATTGAGCGAATTTCAAGTGTTCAAATTCGAAATTAGGGTTTGGAATTTGAAATATTCGATTTTATTTTTAGGGTTTGGATAATTAAATTCAATATAATTAAACGTTTAAATTTATCTAAATTAAACGTAATCGGAGAGTTTAAAATATTTAAATATTTATTTAAATATTTAATACATGAATAAGATTCATATTTATAAATTCAATTTTTAGAATTGAATTTTATTTACATCTAAACTAATTTTAAAGTAAAATTAATTAGAATTAAAAATGATAAATTAAAATTAAAATTTAATTTGAGTGAAAAATCCAACATTGATTTTTAGTGCATTTTTCCACATTTCAACACTTAGGCCACTCACTTGGTGCTGATGGAAGCCTTAATTAGCTGAATAAGTTAGTGCTTGCACGATCTATCTTGATGAATACTCCAAATTTTAGGAGATTACATTCATGCAATCTTATTTTCTCAGAATTTCAAGCAATAATTGTTTTCGCCTTCAAACTCTCTTAATCACACTCAATCCCCCTCAATTTTGAGTTTCCACCCCTCAATCTTAGGCTTAGAATGGTAGAGAAGAGCCCGGTGGTCTACTAGAGTTTTGAAGTTTCAATTTTGTGGATTAAGCAAGGAGAAAGAGGAAATCAACAAACGTATACACACATAAAACCCTCTTTCTATTGAAACTATTTCTTTGCATGCTTTGAACTCAAATGAAGTGTAATTAGAGTACCTAATGATTCTGTCTGATTCCGTCTTATGCTTGTTTACTCAGTCATGAAGGATATGCTACATGCCTGTGTACTGTAGTTCAAAAGAAGCTGGGATTCTAATCTACCATAGATAGAATTTGCCTACAATAACAGTTATCGTTCCAGCATCGGAATAGCACTGTAAACAACATTCTATGGTAAAGGGATGTAGAAGTCCTTTATGCTGGGATGAAGTTGAAGAAAGGAAGTTATTGGGACAAAAACTAGTTCAAGCTGCTATTGAAAATGTGAAGCTGACCAAGGAGAAATTGAATACAGCTCGAGATAGATATAAGAGTTATGCAGATAAACGACGTAGGGATTTAGAATTTGAGGTTGGTGATAGGGTCTTCCTCAAATTATCTCCATGGAAAGGTGTCCTACATTTTGGAAGAAAAGGGAAACTGAGCCCAAGATACATCGAACCTTATGAGATTCTGGAACGCATAGGGCCATCAGCCTATCAGTTAACACTACATACGGAGTTATCTAAAAATCATGATGCCTTTCATGTATCCTTCTTAAGGAAATATGTCCTAGATTGACGCATGTTCTTGGGTCTCAACCCATGTAGCTAAAGGAAAACTTATCATATGAGGAGGAGCCCTTGTGGATACTAGACAAGAAGAAGTAGGTGTTATGAAACAAGACGATACTACTGGTTAAAACGCTGTGGAGAAACTACATAGTAAAAGAAACAACTTGGGAGGGTGAAGATCGGATGAAAACCAAGTAGCCACATCTATTCTTCTGATGACGTTCACTGAATTTCAAGGACAAAATTTCAATAAGGTAGTCATAACTTGTAAGCATTAAATCTTTGTTATTTTACTAAATTTTTGTTATTTTACTTAAGCTTAAGTTAGATTTAAATAACTCATTAGGATTGATTTGCATGAATTAAAGTGAACTCTGTGAAATTAAGGTTGCAACTTGAGCGAATTTTAGTCTAATTGTTGAATATGAAAATAAAAAGGGAATTTTTTAAAGGATATTGTTACTTTTTAAGGAGAACTAAGGCTAAATAGGAAATGTAGGGGAAAGAAGTTAAACTATGTGAAGGAAATTTCCTAAGGATTGTAAATATAGAAAGGGAATGAAAGAGGTGTGAGACCCGGGAGGCATAGAGTTAGAAGTTTTCAAAATTTTTTAGGGAATTCGAGTAAGAATTGTATAATGTTAAGTAATTTCTTTTATACGAATTTCAAGATAACGGATGAGGTATGAGATAAACAAGATTTAGTTGGTTGAAATGTTGGAGGAGGAGCTGGCAAGAAATTAAGTGAGGCAAGGGATGTGTTGCTGGTTGCATATAAAAAGGGAGGTAGAATTGGCCAGTGTTCACAACTCACTTTTGAAAACCGAGAATTTCTTCAGCCAAATCTCATAAAGATCAAAGAAGTAGACGATGGAGGGAAAACCATGGTGAATCTTGATCGAAAGGTTGGTAAAAATCAAAGGATACCAAAAACTGGTCTAAAATTCGGGCAAACCTGAGTATGGTGAAATGAGTTGATTTTTGGCCGGGGAAGAGGACTCAAAGGCTCAAATTCAAAGGTTAGTTGCTTTAAAGGTTATTTAAGTGTTTTATGTAAGAAAGTTTTGTTCAATTCGGCTGGAAATGGAGAGTTTTGTGCTGAAAATGCAATTGGAAACGAGGGTCTAATCAAGGGGCTATCGGCTGAAAGTTGAAGAAGACTAGCTTGTTAGAGCCTGTGGACGCATCGTTGGGCAATCGATACCTCACACACACCTGTGCATTGTCACATGCACGCCAACCATGCACTCCACACCCTTCCTGCATTCAGCAGCGTCTGTCCGCTCATCCTTTGCATTCAACAATGCTTGTCCATGCCTAGCGCATTGCAGCGTGTTGTCTAACACCCATAAGCCTGCCCTTATGCGCGTGTCCCAGTACCCACGACCTAACCTTTTGTTTCAAAATCTTCAAGAAAATACCAGATGAAACCAAATGAAAAATAAGGAAGTCAAAGATTAAGAAAGAAAAACATGAGGGAACTGTAATGGTTGAATCCTAAGAAGGGTTCTATATTCATTCATAATGTCATAGTCTTCTATTATTATGAGCTAATACACATTAAAAAACGAGCATTCAACATCAAAAGAAATATAACTCTCAACTTGATCATCATGATCAAACAAAAGTCACTTAGTATGTTTCCCTTACACTCCTTCTCACTCGTCAAATTATAGCCATAAATGGCTAAAAGGTATTAGATATAAAGAGGGATTCGAAATAAGATTTCCATGTGCTGAAGAATGAAATCCACAAGAAACATTGAGCAATCGAAGCTTCTATGTCAGTTGTACATTTAGTCAGTCATTCGGTCTTCATAACTCACAGTGGTAGATTGAACACACTAAGATATTATGCCCATTAATTCTACTACTCTCAAATTAATTTTAAATCTAAAATGTTTTTTTTTTTTTTTTACTTTTCTTATAAATAGATGACAAAGAGTTTGATTTTAGAGATAGATTTATTTCTCCCTATTTTCCATCTCTTTGATTTTCTCCAAGCAATAGTTTTTTTCTTGTTTCCAAGACTTTTCTGACGAGCGCCCGTCTGTCAATAGTGTTATGTTAACCTTAGGAAGAAATCGGTGTGAGACGATTAGCATTACATAGATCTGTAACAATCAAATGATTTTAAAACAATAGGTTTGTAACTGTCATACACTTTCATTGAAACATTAGATATGTAATCGTTTCCTGGCTACAAGATCTTTAACCATCAAAACGACAAGTCATTCCCAACAACGCTAGAACTTCAAACCTAAAGGATCACATAAAACAAGATTCGGATGCAGTAGAATATAGCATAGATTTTTTTGAATTTTCTTTTGAATGTAACGATCAGTGTATCCCGTAAGTAAAAATGAATTTTCTTTTAACTAGGATTATCACAATTTGTTTTGAAAAATAATATTTTGATTTAAATTAATGTGTGAAATTATGAAGATATCAAATCATACAAATAATAAAAAAGATATATGTGTTTTAAACTAATATATGATTATCACGAAATTTTTAGAAAAAAAAATAAATATTTTGGTTTTTGAACTAAAGATTAAAATTAGGAGGACAATCAAATCATTCAAATGAAAATAATGCCAAAAAGAAAAAAAAAATTAAAAGATGGTTATGATGAAATTAAAAAGCAAAATATTTTGGCTTTAAGTTAAAATTTGAAATTAAGAGATAATAAAATAGTCCAAATAAAATATTTTTTATATTTAACCCTCTAATAACATTCATATATTTTTCATCAAATACAACTAAAGTACGTATTTTTAACATGATAAAACACGTGCACATTCAACTAGTTTTTTACTAGTATTTTATATCTCTTTTTCGAAAATATACTGACTCCATTAAATATAGGATATTTGTAATATATAGTAGAGTAAGAGAAAAAATCTAAAAATGTATTACATCCTTAAAATATTTGTAAATATGAATGAGTTGACTAGTCAATCTTTAAATTTTTTTAATTTCCAATTTTGCCCTCCCTTGTCTTATCTTGTTGTACACATTTTTTTGTAGTCTTTTTTTTCTCTTCTTTGATTTTTGCTTCTTTTATCCATTTTTTCATTTTTTTTCGTTTTCTTTTCTTTTCTTTCTCAGTTTTTGTTACTTCCCTTTCTTTTTTTTATTCTTTCTTTTATCCTATTTTTGCTTCTTTCCTTTATTTTTTTTTATTTTCTTTCATTTTCTTATTTTTCCCTTTTATTTTCTTTCCTTTATTTTCTATTTTCTTTTATTTCCTTCTTTTTTCCTTTTCCCTTTCTTTTCTTTTTTAATTTTCTTTTCTTTCTTCGATTTTTTCTTTTTTTGTTTTTATTTTCTTTCTTTGGTTTTTTATTATTTCTTTTATTATATTTATTTTCATTCATTTCTCCAATTTTTGTTTCTTCTCTTTTCCTTTTTTATTATTTTATTATTTTATTTTATTTTCTTTCTCCCTTTTTACCTTTCTTTTATCTTTCATCTTTTTATTTTTCTTTCATTTTTTGGTTTTTGCTTTCTTTTTTTCTATTTAATTTTCTTTCCTTTCTTTAGTTTTTGCTTATTCTCTTTCTCTTATTTTTAAAATTTTTCTTTTCTTTATCTGAATTTTTTCTGCTTCCCATCTTTTTTCACAAGAATTATGAGGTCGAGTTTCGTAGCCAAGACTTGAAAGTACTCAATTCATAAGTGACTTAACGCCAACAAACCAATCATCAAGTTTGATTGTTATAACAAATAATAATTATAAATAGCAAATGAAAATCTATCCGTGATAGCTACTAATATTTTCTATCATTGATAGCTTAATCTTTGATAGAAATCTATCATTGATAGCCAACTTAGTGAATTTAATTAATAAAGTTGAATCTCGAACTAAAATATAAGTGGAATG
>NW_028325386.1:0-6595 GCF_027475165.1 Benincasa hispida
TAATTATTTGTCCTCCAATGAGATGATTGCTATTAATACTTGATGAAAATATCAACTCACTGCTTCACTTGATTGACTAAAGAAAAATCCAATTGTTCTGTTTCTCACATTATGTGTAATATGCAAAATCTTGGCTATCTGTTTCTCTATAGAATCCATCTGTAAGATATCTCTACTCCGCTCATCGTTAGAAATAAAACTCATCAATAAAAGACCCCTAAAAAAAAATCAAAATTGAATCTCAAGAAAAATCAAATATTATATATATTTTTTACCAACAACCATTTTAATCTTCAATCCCTAACCCATCTTTAGTAAGGTTTCGATTCGTTTTGTTTCTTAAAGAAAATTAAAAGAAACAAAATTTTGTTTAAGCTAATTTACATTCATATAAATGAAACAAATTAAATCAATGTAGAATTGGAAAAGAACATATTATTCTTCTGAGTAGAAAGAAACCAAGAAAAATATAGTACTTATCTTAGCAATCATATTTGTCTGCACGAGGTTTTGAAAGAAACTTGTTTCGTGGAATTTGAACTTTTCAATTTATATTAATTTTAGTATAATGAGTATAATATCTAATACATAATATTGTGATGCTTTCAAAATAAACTTTAACATTTAAGTTAGTTGATGGCTTGTTGATCTTCTTGGATGATCGACCTTTGGGCTTGTTGATCTTCTTCGATGATCGGCTTTTGGGCTTATTGATTTTCTTGGATGATCGACCTTTGGGCTTGTTGATCTTCTTGGAAGATTAGTGTTTGTACGTAGCTTTTGGAGAAATGTATTTCGTGAAGTTGAACTTGCGTTGATGTAAATTTGATGCGGATGTGGTCCGATCTCTAGTACTTGATTATCTAATTCTCTCTTAGTTGAATGTGTATGCTTGGCTTATGGAAGTGGAGACTTGGAATAAACTTTGAGTGAAAATTTTTTCAAAAGCAAAATTTAAAATATTGATTGAATTAAAATCTTGTACTATTTTAAATTTATCCAAACATGAGATGATTTCAAATTGATTATGATTTGAAATCATCCCAAATTGTTGCATTCCAAACAAGGGGGTAAAGGACCACAAAAACCTTTCATTCAAGTAGCATCCATCAAACTTCTCAACAAAAGAAAATTATTTTTGTTATGACTATATATACACACACACGTTTCTAAGCATTTTTGTTAATCTTTGTTTGGAGGGGTTTTGGTTAAATCAACATATCTCTATTTGGAGGGATAGTGAAAATTTTTAAATAAACATTATTTAAAATGGTATATCACAAAGACATTATTCAAATATTGTAGTATGATTTCGATAATATACGATATATATCTTTTTCATATAGATCAACTATATATTTCTAAATTGAATATACGATACATAATAGTTATGTCTATATGTAAATTGAATATACGATACAAAACAAGACTCTACCGAAACAAAGCCGAAACAAAAGCAAACACCATCCACTTGGGAGAAAAACAAAGTAAAGGAAACAAAACTCCACAACCTGGGGCCAACTGCAAAACAAAGAACAACGACAAGAACAAAAAGAGGAAAACATCCGTAAATGCATTAAATAAGACCAAGAAGATCAACTCGCCAGGAGGCAGTACGAGCACGAACCGTAGAGACCATAATGTGAAATAGAGCAAACATCGTTCTCGGACTACCCCCATGAAGCCGCCGATTACACCCCTGCCAAATGTAGTAGATGGAAGCACACTAGAAGACACGGAATAGCTTACTATGCACCCCCTTACCCGATCCCACTCGACACACCCAAGACAACTCAACATCCCAACCCGCCACCCGATGAGATGAACCCAACTGACGCAACACACCTAACCACACCTCTCTCCCAAATCCACACTCAAAAAATAAATGATCCCGCGACTCCACACCTCATCCACACAGAAGACACCCCTCTGACAACACATCCCAACTTCTCAACCAATCTCGTGTATCCAACCTGTCCCTCATAGCTAACCACGCACAGAAGGAGTGGCGCGGAATACCACCCCCAGACCACAAAAGCCCTGCCCAAGACACCCTAGGACGATGAGGGCGCAAACTTTCTCACGCACTAGCAATAAAAACCGACCACTAGCACCTGACACCCAAACCCAATAATCTTTCTCCCTCACCCTAGGACCCATTGCCTGAATAAGACCCCAGATCTCAAGCAACTTTCATGACACTGTGGGCCACCTCCAACCTCCTTCACCATCCATAAACTCCGACAACGCACCTCCATACTACTCGCTGCATCATAGATCACCATAGGCCCATATGAATCCATAATCGCACCCCTCGATAACCAAGAATCCCACCAAACAAAACATGACCTTCCATCATTGCCAAGTCCCTAGCAACGATGCCAAAAACTTGTTGGATTATAAAAGGAACGGGTGATGGGGTTATTGCACGCAATCAAGCGTTGGACATGCTTAAGCTATGAGTTTATGCCTATGCATCGGAGGTCATGCGTTGGAATGAAAATGCGTTAATCTAGTATGCAATGACCATGCGTTCCTATCACAGGTTTTCTTGCCTTCTCACCAAGTATAACGAAAACGCAATCTCAGGTAATCCGAAGTCGAATACAGGGACTTGTCACTCAATACTGCTTGTGAAGTAATGCATTTGAGGCGATGAATAAAAGTAAAAAGAAGTTTAATAGATATACACACTACTACTCCTAACTAAATAGATAGAGCAATAGGAGACTTGCAATGAGAATTGGTAGATACACAACAACCGTTAACGCATAGTAATGTTTATTATCTTAAATCGCTCAAGTAATCCCAGCTCATCGCACTAACGCATCGCACACCTCTCGATGGTCAGCCACATGACTATATCTCTATAGTGCATGGTTGCGTCGAGCATAAGATTGTGCCTATCTCTAGGGACAATACATACTTTGCTTTAGTGCGTTCCATCTCTTACCTTCTCAGGCATTTAGACACGGCTAATTAACTTATAGACAAGCATTGCAACAACCCATAAACAAGCGTTGCTACAGCCTTTCACCAAGCAAAGAGGATTAACTCATTATACTTGCACAACGCACACCTCTCGGTAGGTTGCTACATGCGTCCTATCTCTAGGCTACACGATTAAGTATGCGATCACCTTTGATAAATAAACGATCAAGGTAAATGACGATAAAGATAAAGATGATGAAGAAGATGGCATTGAAGGAATCAAGATATGCATTGATTACAAAATGTCTTAATATCTTAAGCTAAAATGTAATACAATACAGAGGTTAGAGGAGAAGTGAAAGACTCTGCGTCAAGGCTGCCGATGGTGCCATGGATGAATGGTTGAGATATCTCTCTCGAGCTCTATCTCCGACGAAAGCTCCAGTCGTCACTCGATCTAGTTGGTGGAGATGAAGAATTCTCACTGAAAATCTTGCTCATGCTCTCATCTGTGATCGCAAACCTCTGCCTTGAGGCAGAAGTTCGAATGCTTTGAAATGAAGGTCCAAGGGGCTATTATAGAGTTTAAACATCGATAGCTATCATGATTGCGTTATGTCTCACTGCTGCCTTTGTCACGGTATGGGTAAATGTCACATCGTCTTATCTTGTTGATACTCTTAAGGTATGTGTTCGAGCTTGATTCAGCTGAAGTATCGATACATTCTACCCATCTTGCGATCGCTCTTCTATTATAGTTGTCACTCTGTGGCCGCAATTTCCAATTGATCACTGCATTCGCTTGATCACCACAACTTCCATTCGTCTATGCGATAGCTCGGTTTTCAGCGCATGCGTTTGTCTTTGCGGTCGCCTGGCTTCAGCGCATGCGTTTGTCTGCTTATTTCCAACGCATGCGTTTGATTCCTACGATAGCTACAAAATAGACACTTTGGCACAGAGTAACGCATAATATTGGGTCAATGAGGATTTAGGTGCTAATCGACGCAAAACTCAATTTTTCACAAATTATAAGTATTATCACCGCGTTTTCTACTTGTTAACTCTCATAATTATAAATAAAAGGCTTATAATGACTGATATTTCTGCCAATTATCAATCACCCACCATCAAATGAACCAGATGTTTGAATCTCTCCCTACAACGCAAGAGAACCCTCAAGCACCAAGACCTCCCAACCTCACATGAAACAACCCACAAAGACCGCCCACACAAAAACTAAGACCATAAAGGAAACATCTTGTTTTTTATTTCTAGTTTTTAAAAACTAAGCCTATTTACTCCTAATTTCTTACAATGATTTGCATCTAGGGTTGGCAAAAATCCCAGAGCAGGAAATCCCCAGTTTGACTAGGGATGGGAGTCAAACCGGGGATTCTAACCAGGTCTCGATTGAAGACAGGACAGGACGGGGAAGGTATCTCCGTCCCATCCTCGACAATTTTTTTTAATATACATATATATAATTTTGCAAATAAATATATATACCCTAAAACTATTTTATTTACAAATATGTATATAATTATATATAATTAATATATGTTTTTAAAAAAAAAAAGAACGAGGATGGGTCCCAGGGACACATTTCCCTCGACAAGGAATCCCCGTCCCTGTCTCTGCCTTCAATTGGTGGGGACGGGGGCAGGGATATGGGGAAATATCTCCACGGGGTTGGGGATGAGAAATCCCCCCATCCCACCTCGTTCTTGTTGCCAACCCTATTTGCATCTTTCTTAAGTTCAATGGTTAAATTCTTAATCAAATTCCAAAAACAAAAACAAAATTTAAAAGCTACTTTTTTTTAGTTTTCAAAATTTGGCTTAATTTTTTTAAACCATTTGTAAAAAGTACATAACAAAGAAGAAATTTAAAGGTGATAGTGTCAATAGACTTAATTTTCAAAAAAAAAAAAAATTAAAAATTAAATAGTTACCGAACGAAGTTTTTTTTTTTTTTTTGAACATTTTTAAAATAAGGTGGTCGTGGATTAAACTATATACTTAAATATTCCTTTTGAAACGCTCATATAATTGTGCTGGGCCAAGAAGAGAAACTTGAGCATGAAATAAACCAAATCAAATACATTCAAGATAGGAAAAAGATAATGATACAACCTATTCCTTAAACAATAGTGAGGAAATTCTTAAAGCTACAAAGATTACAGATATTATATTAAACTTCAGCACGTTTATTTACTTCGTGACAACTGTGTTTGTCGCTCGATACGAACGATCGGGTGCAAGTGGTTTTTTCTTTTCCTCCTTTCCTCTCTTTTTATGAAGATGTGGGGAAGAAACAAACAATCAGATATGGCCAAGGTTAATATAGAGGCTGAGGCTGCACTTTTCTCTTAATCCTATATGAGAATGAAGGATGAAAGGTTAGGAGATGCTATATCTGAAGGTAATACAAACAATAATACTCCTTTCATTTAATAATTCAACTGTGAATCAATTAATTTCAACTTATTCATTACTTTCAATGCCCCACATTATAATCAATGTCTGCATCTTTTTTTGGACAGTATTTCCAATAAAAAAAAAAATCTAAAAAAGAGTCCTCAATGTAAACAATGATAACATCCTAAATTTGAAGCTAGAGATTAAGGTGGACCAAAAGGCTCCTCCTAACTCAATTATTGCCAATTCCCTCAAACACAGTGGACTTTATCCACTGCTTCCCAGTTTTCCATAATAAAATCAAACTCTATATTGAAAGACCATTACCTGAAACCTAACAGAGCACATATGTTGATACAATATGGGACTCGATAGACGTAGAGTGACACCTCATAGTTTACTCTATTAGCATACTACTTAGGAGACTTTAGCTGCTATCACTTATTCAAGGGAAGAATGAGCCAATCAAGAAAGCCCTAAACAAAGTGATTGCCTTACTCAGCCCAATAAGATCACAGGTAAATGTGATGTCACACTTGATTTCTTTCTTAATAAAGCAACCACTTTCATTGAGAAAAAATGAGATAAAACAAAAGGGCATATAGAAAAAACAAGCCCACAAAAAGGAGACCAATCAAGCAAAATAGTGCTTATAGAATAGTTATAAAAAACTACAAAAGAAACTTCGAATTCAAAGTCCAAAGAGAAACAAGAAACCTAATAAGGGCCCAAAAGTCACTAGGCTCCTTATTCAACCTTCTAAACACTCTATTGTCCCTTTCATCCCAAAGATTTCAGGTGATAGCACAAAACCCCGCCAACCATAAGAAAAGGCCCTTCTCATGAAAAGAGAGGAACTCCCCAGCCATATCACTGACATCCCTTTGACTGACATGCAAAGTCAAAAGTATGGAAGAACAAATTCCATACCGAGAGCGCAAATTCATCTCTCTAAAGGATGTGATCTAGGTCTTCCTTCACCTTCCACATAGAATACAACAAAATGGACCCCATAACAATGACATCCTCCTCAAGAGCCAATTGAAGGTGAACACAAGTGCATTTAAAAAAAGAATATCACTTGCTTGGGAATCTTGATCCTCCAAAGCGCAGAAAAAAATATACTCACTAGAAGGAGAAGGGTCCAACAGATAATGAAAAAAGGAGTTACAAGATAAACCCTCCAAAGGATTGGGAATCCAAATATGGGCATCCCTTCTTCCACGCCTAAAGCTAAACTCTCC
>NW_028325387.1:0-5142 GCF_027475165.1 Benincasa hispida
TTTCCATTATGTTATTATTTAGTATATTCCACTTTACATTTTTTTATTATTTTATTATTTTACTATTTTTTAAACCATCTTAACTTAACTCTAAAAAGAACAAATTAAAAAAAAATAATATCTCATAAAAATAATAAATTGTAAATTAAAATATCTCATTTTATATAAAAATAATTACAAAAATCAATGTGTCTGACAAGGACGTCGTCGATTTCGAGTTGATTGTCGTCATCAACTTCGAACTTGAGGTTGCTCTGGTTCTTCTTGAAGTTGCTCTGGTACCTCTGCAGCCGCTTCATAATATAAACATTCATTATGCTCTCCACAACCCCGACCATGTTCATGCACGTATGAAGACGATGGACCAGCTTCTGAGTCATAATGTCCTAAACCAAATGTTGGCATCATCATCATCAGACTAACATAATCAGTTTGGCTCTGCATCTGCATCACAGGGGCAACTCTTCACTCGGTGACCGGCTAACCATCAACAGGTAATCCCAATAACACTTCTATGTCTTGTAGAGTGATAGTGCACTCTCCAACAGACATATGAAATGTATGCGTCTCAGGCTGAATAAATCCCAATTTGGCAACCCATAAAATCCAGATGTACGAAGTAGCGATAATATTCGAGGGTGGAGTGGGATAGTGCTTGGACAACTGCCTCTGACGCCTGCAAGATATTTCTCCAGTAGTAAGATCTTGTCATACAACAGATGAGCATCGATGAATGGACTGATCATACAAAATATCGGGATCAATAGGTCTTGGGTTTAAAGCCATGATTTGAAAGAAAAAAAAATATATTTATTTCTCAATTAAAAAAATATTTATTTCTCAATTAGAAGAATAATGTACAACTTTTTAAATTGCAATAAAATAAATTAAATATACAATAAAAGTATCATATACACTTAATTAAATATACATAATAAAAAAAGTATTTATTTCTCAATTAAATGATGTACAACTTAATTAAAAGAATAATGTACAACTTTATAAATTGTAATAAAAAAAATTGAATATACAATAAAAGTATAATCTACACTTAAATAAATATACATGATAAAAAAAAGTATTTATTTCTCAATTAAATAATGTACAACTTAATTAAAAGAATAATGTATAACTTTATAAATTATAATAAATAAGTTGAATATACAATAAATGTATCATCTACACTTAATTAAATATACATGAAAAAAATATTTATTTCTCAACCCCTAACTATCTAGAGTCCGTAATGACATTTCCTTCGATTATGGCCTAAATGATTACAAAATTCACATCATTGTCGAGTGATTGGTTCTGTCCAAAGTAACATTCAGCATACGTTGACAATTTATAGTAGTCCTCAATAAAAATTTCGTAGTTCATGTTAAAATGTGAGCAAACTGCCATAAAATGCGAGCATGGAATGCCGAACGCTTGCCACTTGTTACATGAATAGTATTGCTCGGACCTGTTTAGCCTCAATATTTGAACATTTTCTCCTTTAGCATTGAGACTATGATGTCCGGTCTTCACATGAAACACACCTTCATATCAATTGTATGATTGTACTTCATGTTTACTAGATCTTGCAACCCATTTATTAATTTTTCATGTGCGTACTTGAATTTTTACTCTACTTAGTATTATAAAATATGTTTGAAACAAATTGTTAATAACATATATATATATATATATATAATATTAATAATAATAATATTACCGGGTGTATTTATCTTGACGCTCCAAATCAGCCTTTATTTCTTCTCTTCTTTTCTCGAAATAATTTACGCACTTTAAGAATATTATTTGAGCAAGAGCATTTATCAGAATATTATTCACTCTGATAGATTTGTCCTGAACCCTCCATCATGTGCTTGAGTCCATTGTTCTATACCAATGTTGTAAAAAAAAAACTCAGACAGCTCCGATTTATTCCTTTAATGTCTTCAATTGCTTTATTAAACTTCCAAATTTGAAACTGACACCCGACACGATAAACATAATTTTTCAATGTATTAAATTTGTACTTTTTATTAAAGTTATTGACGATATGTCGTAAACAGAAATGATGGTGACATTTTGGTCCCGTCTAACCATTTGCTGGATTGTTCACTACTGCGATGATGCCAACATGTCGATCTGAAATTAAACACACTTCTTCGTATGTTACAATTTTCTCTCAAGTGTTTTAGGAACCAGCCTCATGAGTCTGCAACTCTTCATTTGTAACGATAAATGCAGGTGGATGAAGATGCCTGTTCGAATCAACTGATGTCGCAATCAGCAATTTTCCTCGATA
Organism: Benincasa hispida; assembly: GCF_027475165.1. Classification (NCBI taxonomy): domain Eukaryota; kingdom Viridiplantae; phylum Streptophyta; class Magnoliopsida; order Cucurbitales; family Cucurbitaceae; genus Benincasa; species Benincasa hispida. The sequence continues at coordinate 2,297 of NW_028325387.1, forward strand.
TTTACCATAGAAGTGGGTACCATCTATCTGAATTATCGGCCGACATTTATTAAAAGCTTCTATACAAGGACCAAATGCCCAAAATACAAAAGTTAAGATAACATGGCCTTCAGTAAGCGTTTCTTTCACTCTCCACTCTACATGTGTTCCGAGATTGGTCTACTTAACCATATACAATCACCTGGGTAACAATTTGTAAGACTTATCCCAATCACCGAACACTTTAGCCAACGTTTTTCTTTTTCCCTCCCACACCCTATGTAAGGAATATGATATCCAAACTTTGATTTGATGTCGGACTGCAGTTGTGCCACACCGATAGATGGTTTTTCTCTTACGGCATCACAGAACTCCAGTGCAATCATTGATGAATCCAATTGCACATGACTTCGACTCAGTTCTAAATAAAAACATGTATGTTGCTCATCATACTTAGTGATCTCGAACAAGCCATGCGATTTTTTCTTTATTGCACGAAGTCTCTATTTGCAACCTTCTTCCCACTTCTTACACCGTATTACCCAAATCGTCGGTATCGATTCCACAACCTTATATGATGCGTGACATTTAATAGCAAAATATTTGACCACGTGTTGTAGCATTTCTTTGTCTTGACAAATCATCCTTTTATACAACTGAGTATTGTTAACGTCCACAGGGGCTACAATTGGGTCATGTTCTCGAATTCTATCTAGTACATTCATATCCAAATCATTGAATGTATCTGAAGGTAACTCATGTTCACGACCATCGAAATTCAACTCTTCAAAGTCATTGTCCGTTTCTGTTCTGAAATCTTTATACTGATTGTTAGTCGCCATATCTTCATTATCGCATGACGATGCAACTAACTCCGGATTATGATCAATACATTGAGTTGGATCTTCAAACTAACTAAATGGTGCATTCAAGTTTATATCCAATCCTATCCCACTTACATTTACATACAAATACACTAAATTCGGGAGGGACATCGTGATTGAGAACATCAAGTTTATAGCTTGTACATTCGGAATAGGGAATGACATAAACCTGGTTCTAGATTAGGATGTCTATATATTATTTCTAACTGATTTGTTCTCATATCTACACTAAATGACATCCCAACCATTTCAATGAATTGTTCAAATACAATTCCACTATTCACATTTATGCTAAAACCTCTACTTGGTGGTTGGTCATAGTCAACTCCGTCAATACCATCCATCATATTACCATTTGTAAACAACATAACAATACATTACTAATTGTTCTACTAATTATCAAACTTAAACAAAAACAAATCACAATAAGAAATATATATAAGAAATATAAGAAATATATTTAAAAAAATTACAATAAAAATCACAATAAGGTAAACTTTTTAAGACTATTTTTAAACATAACAATAAATTAAACTTTTTATAACTATTTTTAAACATAACAATAAATTAAACTTTTCAAATATCATAAGAAATATATACAAAAAATCACAATAATTTTATATTAAACTAAAAATATTAAAGTTTTTAAACTATAAAAATCAACTTTTTAAACATAACAATAAGATAAACCTTTTAAAACTATTTTTTCAAATTAAATACAAATAAAATAAAATATTTTAAGAAATATATTAAAAAAATCACAATAATTTTGTATTAAACTAAAAATATTAAACTTTTTTTAATTATAAACATCAACTTTTTAAACATAACAATAAGGAAAAATTTTTAAAAATATTTTTTCAAATTTAATACAAAAAAAATATTATAAGAAATATATTTAAAAAATTACAATAATTTTGTATTAAACTAAAAATATTAAACTTTTTAAATTATAAACATTAATTTTTTACACATAACAATAAGGTAAACTTTTTAAAACTATTTTTCAAATTTAATACTAAAAAAATAAAATATAATGAGAAATATATTTTAAAAAAATCACAATAATTTTGTATTAAACTAAAAATATTAAGGTTTATGAATATAAACTTTTTAAACATAACAACAAATTAAACTTTTTAAAACTATTTTAAAATATATTTTCAAAGTTAATACTAAAAAAATCAAATATCATAAGAAATATATTTCAAAAAATCACAATAATTTTGTATTAAACTAAAAATATTAAAGCATAAACATCTAACTTTTTAAACATAACAATAAACTATACTTAAATACAAACAAAAACAAACAAAATATAAATAAGATTAACATGTTGGTATAACATAATATAAATAAGATTAACGCTAATAACAACTATTAAGATTAACACTAATAGAGAAAGAACTACTAACATCAATATGTAAATATTATTGAATTCAACAACTACTAACAAATTAACATGATAGATCTACTAAATATATATAAAAAAAAAACTAGTAATAAATAAACAGTACACTCACAAATTTAATAGTGGTTTTCTTTTTTTCCCCAAAAGTGATAATATTCTCTCTTTTCTTTGATATTTCTTATCCGGCAACAAAAACTATTAAAAAATAAAATATTATGAGAATATAAGAAATTTGTTAATGTTACCTCTTTTTTGTTCTTTGTTTCCCAAAAAACAACAAAAACTATAAAAAGAATATAATAGAATGAGAATAGAAACAAAATTTACAATTATTTAAAAAAAAATGAAATTTTGTATAGTAAATGTACAAATCTCACAATTTAATGGACGATTGTGGAAGAAGAAGAAGATTTGGAACAAAAAATGGAGTGATGAAGAAGGCAGAAAATGATGAAGAAATGAAGAAGGCAGAAGCAAACTTGTAGGTTCGAAGAAGAAAAAAGACAGAGATGAAGAAATGAAGAAGGCAGAAGCAAACGAAAGAAGGTAGAGAGGTTGTGATGTGAGAAATG
>NW_028325388.1:0-28624 GCF_027475165.1 Benincasa hispida
TTGCTTACCATTTACTATAAGATCGCTTAGTGCCCGAGCTTTACTAAATAATCGTATAGACAATCGCCTAGCTTTTCCTACACGATCGTGTACCTCGCCTAAACGATCAAGCACCCTGACTATATGATAGTTGTTCTCTTCTCCCACTTGCTTGATCTTTGTACACGCCTTTCCTCCTCACCTTTACCAAATCCGAACAGTGCCCACACTTTGGATTCTCACTCCGAGAATACTATGGGCTCCGGGTGGTGGTGTCGTCCCCATTTCCTGCTATTCGTGCGAAGCCGTTCGTGGTAGACGACCGGAGAGGTGCTGAACGATTGCTTGCTGGTCTAGTGAGTCTTGTTAATGCATATCTGTATGTGTGAATGTATATGTGGAAATTCTGTCACAATGAATTAGAAAGATCTATTTCCGCTCATAGTTACTCTTATATAAGAGTTCCTTCAAATAACATATATTATATGCTATTAGAACACTTCAATGAAAATAAAATAATGTATATGATATGTTAGAACACTTCAAGGGGAGATTAATAAACATATATGATATGATTACTTTTAGCTCTCACGTTTCTAAAAGTTCACGATCGAAATTCATGTGGCACTTCGTGTCACCATGGGAGTGACCTTCATTTAGAAAGTATTTACATGAATCGAGACTTTGGTGAATAGGGGAAGTTGTTCACATTAAAATCAAATGTGATGTTTTGGTTTTAAATTTTCACATTCTCAAGATGTTAACAACGAAAGGTTCATGCGACACTTTGTGTCACCCTGGGAGTGACCTTCATTCGGAAAGTGTTTGCGTGAATTAATCATGGTGAATGAGGGGAAGTTGTTCAATGGAAAATAAAATATACGATATATTGATTTCAATTTTCACATCCCTAGATAATTCCCACTGTGAGATCTGTGCACACTTCGTGTCACCTTGAGATTCACCTCCATGCGGAAAGTGTTCGTCATGAGATCAAGACCAAAGCGAATGGGGGAATTAGTACATAGTAAATGGGTGAAGGATATGTTTCAACATATTCTACAGTCTCTCTGTTAGTTTGAACCCTGAGATTTCTATGTTGCGCATGCTTATCGTCTTTAAGTCGGCCTCGCTATTCATTTAACGACGGCTATCCCCTCGGAGGGTTTTAACATAGGATTCGGAACAACTAAAACTCCATAAATGGATAGGATTTCTAAAGTCGATTTCAACTTTGACTTTCCAACTTCGGGAGCATTGTTGGGATCGGCTTCTGAGGTCTAAAAACAGAGACTTACACTTACAGAATTACTAAAAAGTTAGTAATTTCTAACAAAAAACGAAAGCTAAATAACTATCAAAATATGAGTTATTCTGGAGATAGTATTTAGTCAAGAATGTCTTGTTGTAGTATCGTTGCAAAAATAATCTTGGGTATATTATTACTTTGCTAAAACTTGATTGGTTTTATAAAAAGAAATTCACTGATAAAATTTGTTTATATTTTTCAGAATGACAAGTTCACTAGTACAATTGTTGGCGTCTGATAAACTGATTGGGGATAATTATGCAACTTGGAATCAAACCTAAATACTATTCTGGTGATAGACGATTTACGGTTCATTTTAATAGAGGATTGTCCTCCCATTCCTGGCTCAAATGCAAACTGAACTATTCGGGATGCATACGATAGATGGATTAGGGTGAATGAAAAAGCCTGTGCCTATATCCTTGCCAGGATATCTGATGTCTTGGCGAAGAAACATGAGAGTATAAGTACTGCCAAAGAGATTATGGAATCTCTATGTGGGATGTTCAGACAACTGTCCTTCTCCCTAAGGCATGATACTATTAAATATGTTTACAACTGCCATATGAAAGAAGAGGCCTCTGTTAGAGAATATGTCCTAGACATGATGGTCCATTTCAATGTGGCGGAAGTAAATGAGGCTGTCATTGACGAGAGAAGTCAAGTCGGTTTTATTCTAGAATCTCTTTTGAAGAGTTTTCTGCATTTCTTCAAAAATGCGCTTATGAATAAAATAGAATACAACTTAACTACTCTTCTAAATGAACTACAAGCTTACCAAACTATGATGAGAGCTAAAGGTCTGGAACCAGAAGTACATGTTATTACCGCTGAGAAGAGAGGAATGTCCTCCAAAAAGCTTGATGTTGCTTCCTCTTCACAGAGTAAGAGTATTCCTGTTAAAAAAAACAAAGGGAAAGGGAAAAAGAAAACAGCTAGTAGAAATGGCAAGGCTAACGTTGCAGACAAAGGAAAGTGTTTCCACTTCAATGAGGAAGGGCACTGGAAAAGAAATTGCCCTCAGTACCTTGTTGAGAAGAGAGCAGAGAAAGCAAAACAGGCAAACTCATTTCTGAAGATTGCTGATTGTACTCAACATGACGAGTAAAAGATGTTGTTGTCTGAAGATGGGTTTATCAACTTTTGTTATTGTAATAAAAGTTAGTTTATTTTGTTTGTAAATAACAAGTTGTATATATTTTTGTAAATGAAATATTCATTAGCAAAAGTTATGTTTGTTCTACTGCATAGCAACTTCTATTAGGAACCAACCTAGTTAAAAACCATGTGCAAATATTCAGATATTTAAAACGGCCAGAAATCAATCAAGAAAAATAGTTATTTAACCTAAGTGATAAGTTTAGAACACTTGAAAAGTTCAAAGTGTACAAAAATTGTTAGATAAATAAAACCGAAATACTTTGATTGGATCAAAGTATAGAAAGGTTTAAGATTTCTAGGTCTATTTGATAGAACATGAAATCCAGTGAAAAACTTTGTAGTTGCCTTAAATGATTTTCCCTAACATCATTCCAATTATTGGATTATTGTTCAAAGAGCACCATGTATTATTTATTTCCATAAAAGCTTGCATATATCGATTAAGAGTTATTGATTAAAATTGACACTCTAAACAAAAGTTGTTTAGACAGGTTAGATGCGTCTTACTCAAAGAGTTGAGAGTACCTCGATGTAGTAGGAGGAATATATGACTTCCTAGCCATTATTGAGAAACAAGTGTTGTGAGAATAAGATGCATTCCTCATATAGTTTAATAAGAAGTCTATTCTACATTAACATCTTCACAAAGATTCTCTCAGCTAAGTGTTTGGGAATCTCCTAGTAAGACTAGGACTACCAGGTATATAACCTAGGGCAAATGAGAGAAAAATGGATATGGGATACCGATTGTAAACCATAGGTATGTGATGCCCTAGTTTATTGTATTTCTCTGTAAAACTAAAAAAAAACTTAGTATTATATATTCAAATATATTGGTTACCACTGGAATTTTAATCCAAGTGAGAGTTTATTGGGTTTTATGTCCTAAAACTCGTGGTTTGTAACCAATAAAACTTATTCTGAAAATTCAATAAGTTGTTATTGAATATATGAATTGCTTATTTCGTTTTAGAAATAAATCCAATAAACTAAAAAATCCATGACTATTACATGAGTACTTGAACTTTATGTGGAGCCAGAAAAATGGATCAGGTTCGAGTAAATAGTCAAAATGATCTATAGTATATGAATGAGGTTAGGTGCTTTATTCTGGTAACACTATTGGATGCGGCTCACTCTGTAGATGTTATAAAGGAGTTGTAAAGTGCTACAGACGATGTAATCCTAATTCGTACATGTTATGACATGAGGAGTGGGGGCATCCTGTGCAATGGGTTTGTACAAGATCGGACCACGAAATTAGTCACACTTACTTTATAACGTTGATTACTACTTAAGACTGACTATTTCAAAGCGATGACCTAGGTAACTTAACCTTAATGAGCTAAATATGAACTCTTGTTTATTCAAAATTATCCTTAGATTTTCATAGGTGAGAGTAGGCTCAACAACGCCGGCTCAATTAACCTCTATTTTAGAGGTCAGAATAGGTAGATAGTTGGGGACATAGGGTGCAAGATGGAATTCACTCCTACCCGCTTTCAAGGATAGTAGAGAGGTTGTTCCAAGTGCTAACTTCGAGTCTTGAATAAGGGGCCCCAGCCTATTATTGGCCCGAGAGGGACATAGTTTGTTGATTGAATCACAAACCAATTGTTCATTAGAGGATTAGTGGGACTTAAGGAACAAGAGGTAATCTCAGGGGTGAAACAGAATTTTGACCTAGCCGTTATTACAAACAACCTATGAAGGGTTAACTTACTAATCATGGTTATATCAAGTGGACATAATATATATACAATGAGGGAAGTGCAACTATGGGTTTTAATGGAGTGACCCATTAGTTAACCAATGAGGGTTAATTCGATGTAAAGAGTTTAGCTAATTAGTCTCAGATCGTTGGAGCCCATGATCTGTAGATCCACGAGGTCCTCCTACTAGCTCGTAAATGGATTAGCCTTAGAGTGGCATGAAAAGTTAATTTGAAATATTCAAATTAGATTTAAAGGAATTAGTAATTATATATAATGTAATTACGCGTTTAATTTTTGAATTAAACGGAATCGGAGAATCAATTAATATTTAAATATGATTTAAATATTAAATTCATGAATAGGGATTCATGATGGTGGAATTAGTGTTTAATCAATTTAATATTTGATATTGAATTAATTAGAATTGATTAAATTATTTAATTAATTAATTGTTATTAATTTTATTAGAAGATTAATTAATGAATTAATTTTGTAAAATTAATAAAATTTTCCAATTTTGAAAACAAAATTGATATTGGAAATTAATTTGAAAATAAAAAAAAATGGAAAAGGTAGAAAATGGAAAAGTGAGAGAATTCCACATTCTTCATCAACTAGCTCACTCATTTCCCACCGTATTCTTGAATCAATCTCCGAGCATGAGCTGCTCCTCATGCAACAACCTATTTTGCATGATGGTCTTGCAATAGATAAAAGAGATTGGGATGAGAATCGTGCATGCAAAACTGAAGCACTTGATGGGTTTTTGCTGAAAAACTTTCTAGTTGAAGAAAGTGTTCTTCCAAGGTGCTGCAGTGTGCCTCTTCTCCAAATTTTCTTTTATTCAAGCTTTTTTTAGCCCCATAACTAAATCTAAGGCTCCAAGAGAATGGTAGAGAAGGCCTTGAGGTGATTCATAAGAAGATTTGGAGAAGACTTGCAGCTGAATTTGAGATTCAAGTGATTCTACAAAGGTATGTCTTGAAACCCTCTTATTAGTGTATAAGCATGCTTAATTGATAGCCAAAATTAATGAATTAGAATGCTTATTGATCCTTGTTGCTTGCACTTCATGTTGATATTTTCCAACAGTCAACACATCCTACGGTCTCCTCCATTAGTTTGAACCTTGAGATTCCTATGTTGTGCCTGCTGTCATTTTTAGGATTCGGAACAACCCAAGCTTCAGAAATGAATAAGGTCTTATAGTTCCGTCTTGAACATTGTCTTTCAATTCGGGGGCATGTTCATACTGTTCTATAAGATCTAAAAAAGGCGGGTCACACTTATAAGAGTTACTAATCGTTAGTAAAGTTCTTGACCGAAAATGATAACAAAACAAACTATAAGAATAAAGAGTTATTCTAGATATAGCATTTGGTCAGGATTGTCTTGCTTTAGTGAAGGAATATTTGACTGCTCCTCTATAGCAACTATTCTAAATCACTAAAGTATCGTTGCAAATAAATAAAGAAATATGGGTACTTTATTACTTTTGCTAAAATTGGATTTAGATGCATAAGTTTAATAGAATTTGTTTATTTTTCAGCACTGTCGAACTCGATAATACAACTTCTTGCTTCAAAAAAATTTAATGGAGAGGGTTACTCCAACTGGAAATCAAACATAAACACGATATTAGTAGTTGATGGTCTGAGATTTGTTTTAACGGAGGAATGTTTTATTCCTAGTTCAAATGCTAACCGAAGACTCCTTAAAAGGTTGAGAAAATAAGACGTATTCCCTATGCATCAATTGTGGGTAGCCTCATATACGCCATGTTGTGTACAAGGCCTGATAATTGTTATGCAGTTGGGATTATCAGTAGGTATCAATCTAATCCAGGATTTGATTACTAAACAAAGGTTAATATAATTCTCAAGTATCTTAGGAGAACGAGTGTGTATGTGTTTGTGTATGGTGTTGGATTTGATCCTTACAGGATACACTAACTCTAATTTTCAGACTGATAAGGATTGTAGAAAATCTACATCAGGATCAGTGTTCACTCTTAATGGAGGAGCTATAGTTTGGTCAAACATCAAACAAGGATGCATTACTGACTCCACCATGGAGGTAGAGTATGTAGTTGCTTGTGAAGCTGCTGAAAAGGTTGTATGGCTAAGGAAGTTCTGGACTATCACCCTTTATTGTGATAATAGTGGTCCTGTGGAAAATTCAAAAGAAGCTGGTAGCCATAAGCATGGCAAGCACATAGAAAAGAACTATCACCTGGTGTGAGAGATTGTGCAACGAGGAGACGTGATTGTCAGGAAGATAGCTTCGAAGTACAGCATTGCTGATCTGTTTACAAAGGCTCTCATGATTAAAGTGTTCAAGGGTCATCTAGAAGGTCTAGGTCTATAGGACATGCTTCATCTTATCTAGGGCAAGTGGGAGATGTATAAGGTATAGTATATGCCCTAGTTTATTGTATTTTACTTTCATGTATTGTACATCCCACTAGTTTTAGGACAAGTGGGAGATTGTTGGAATTTATGTTAAATCTTGTAGTCTGTAAATTTGTAAACAAATTTATTATATCAATAAAATGTTATTTACCTTTAATAAATAATCGTTATTTCAAATCCAATAAACTAAGATTCGAAGTTATTTTCACGTAACTTGAACAGTATATAGCTAACATACAAGTGAATCATGTTCAAGTAATAACCTAAAAGATCTATAGTATATGGATAAGGTTAGGTGTCTTATCCTGTAACACCATGGATGCAACTTACTTTGTAATTGTTACGAATGATTTGATTCAAATCGTTAATGCAGAGAAATATGAGTAGAGGTATCCTATGCAATGAGATTGTATAAGACTGGACTGCGAAATATATAGTCTTTCCTTATAATATCGTTAACTGAAGAGATTAATATTTCAAATGATTACTATGTAATTCAATCTGAATCTTGAGTGAGTTACGGACTCCTACTCATGAAGGCTATTATTTGATTTATATGGGTCAGAGTGGCCCTGGTTGCCGACTTGATAGGCCTACCATCTTGAGGACGATATCGAGTGGGGAGTTAGGAACATAACACCACAAGATGAAATTCACTTCTTCCTTTTTTTAGGGTAAGTAGATATGTTTTTCTCTCAAGTGCTGACTCTCGGACTTGAACAATGAGGCTTCAACCTCTCATTGACCTGAGAAAGATTTTTTTTTATGGTTGGACCATAAACAGATTGTTCATTAGAGGATCAGTGGTACTTAACAAGCAAAAAGTATCTACAAGGGTAAAATGGTAATTTGAGTCAGTTGTAGTTACGGACAACCTGTGAATGATTGACTTTCAAAAAATGGTTAAAAATCAACAAACACATAAATATTCTATAGTTCATAAATGTGCGGCTATGCAGTCTATAGTGGAGTGTCTCATAGTTAATGAATGTTGATTAATTCAATTAAAGAGTTTAATTAATTAATCTCATATCATTGGAGCTTATAACTGTAGGTTCATAAGGTCCCTCTGCTAGCTCATGATGGGATTAAACAAGGATTTAGATGTTGTACATTTGAAGAGTTCAAATTATTGTTTAAGGAAATTTATTGTATACAATACAATTTAATATAATGTACATTTGAAGAGTTCAAGGAAATTTAGGTGTTGTAGATTTGAAGAGTTCAAATTATTGTTTAAGGAAATTTATTGTATACGATATAATTTAATATAATGTATAAAGATACATTATAATATATAGTTTATTTAAATTATATTCAAATTTAAAACTATATAATATGAGAGAATAATATTTGAAGTTCAAATATTAAATAATATGAATGAGTTCATATTAAACCTATATATTAAATTTAATGTGAATGAGATTCATGTTAAACTATAGGTTATGAGAGAAAAGAATATTTGAATATGATTAAAATATTAAATTAATTAAATATTTGATATTTAATTAAAGATTAAGTAAATGTTAATTTGTCAATTATTTATTTAATTTATCTAAATTAAATTAGGTTTAATTTAAATTTAAAATTAAATAAATTAATCAGTCAACTCTCATGCGTTGTAAGGGAATGGTTAGTGGGGTGAGGTAATTTAACTCCCCTCACATAGAAGACTAAGAGATACAAAATAGCTCTCTTTCACTCTCATGTGAAAAAAAAAAAAGAATGGAGAAGAATTTTCTGGTTTTGTCTTCCCCTTCTCCAGAACACAAAAGCTCCCACGAGCTTCCTTGTTCTAAAGAGAATAGCAGAGAAAATCGGTGGTTTTGTCTTGCTCGTGGTTTGATCTTGTAATGAATCTAGAAGATTGGAAAAACGTCTTTGAGGATTGGTTCTACAAAGGTTGTAATTCATCTTCCCAAATTAATTACTATATAAAGCATGTTTAGCCTAATTCTTAATGTTTTGGTTCTGTAATTTTTCTGTAACAAAATTGGGGCGAAATGATAAATCGTTTCTACATAGGGATTCAATCTTTTCAAAGAACTGGCTAGCCGCTCAATTCTAAATGAAAGATTTGGGTGAGATACAGTTTGTTCTAGGAATCCAAATAATCAAAGATCATAAGAATAAAATGCTAGCTTTGTTTTAGGCTTCGTATATTGACAAATTACTTATCACATATTTGATGCATAATTCCAAGAAGGATTTACTATATCAAGCATGGAATTTCAATTGTCTAAGGTACACTGTCTAAGATACTTCAAAAGGTTGAGGAAATAAGACAGATTCCCTATGCATCAGTTGTAGGTAGCTTTATATATATCATGTTGTGTACAAGGTTTGACATTTGTTATGCAGTTGGGATTGTCAGTAGATATCAATCCAATCCAAGATTTCATCACTGAACAGCAGTCAAGACAATTCTCAAGTATCGAAGGTGAACGATGGACTATATGTTTTTGTATGGGGCTAAGGATTTGATCATCACAAGATACATAGACTCTGATTTTCAAACTGATAAAGACTCTAGGAAATCCACATTAGAATCAGTGTCCACTCTTAATGGAGGAGCTATAGTGTAGCGAAGCATCAAGCAAGGATGCATTGCGGACTCCACAATGGAAGCTAAATATGTAGTTGCTTGTGAAGTTGCTAAGAAAGTTATTTGGCTGAGGAAGTTTCTAATTGATTTGTAAGTCATTCCAAATACATCTTTACCAATCACACTTTATTGTGATAATAGTATTATGTGAAAAATTCAAAGGACACTATGAGTCATAAAAGAGGCAAACACATTAAAAGGAAATATCGCTTGATTCGAGAGATTGTGCTACAAGATGACATGATAGTCACGAAGATAGCTTCAGAGCACAACAATACTGATCCGTTTGCAAAGGCTCATACAACTGAAGTGTTTGAGGATCATCTAGAAAGTCTAGGTCTACCAGATATGCGTCACATTGTCTAGGGCAAGTGGGAGATGTTAATGGATATAGTATATGTCCTAGTTTATTGTATTGTATACTTTGTTAATGGATATAGTGTATGTCCTAGTTTATTATATCATATACTTTGTTAATGGATATAGTGTATGTCCTAGTTTATTGTATTGTATATTTTAACTTTGTATTATAGTTTGTCTTGTATACCACCACTAGCTTTAGGATAAGTGGGAAATTGTTGGAATTAGTGTCCCAAATCTCGTGGATCTTGTAGTGTAAATTAATAAAATGAGTTATTTTATTTATGCATAATTCAATCTAATAAATTAAGATCCAAGGTTATTGTATGTAGCTTGAACAGTATGTTTAGACATACAGGTGGATTATGTTCAAGTAATAACCTAAAAGGTCTGTAGTATATGGATAAGCTTGGGTGTCTTATCCTAGTGATACTATGAATATGACTCACTTTGTAAAAATTACAAAAGTTGTAAGTGTTACAAACGATCTGATCCAAATTTTTCGTGTGGAAATATGTAAGTGAGGGTATTCTATACAAAGAGTTTGTATAAGATTGAACCACAAAATGATTAATCTCTCTTTATAACACCTTTGATTGAAGAGATTAACATTTCATAGGATGACCATAGGTAACTCAATCTCAATCTTGAGTGAATTATAGACTCTTGTCTCTAAGAGCAGTCCTTTGATTTGTACGGGTGAGAGTGGCCCGAGTTGCCGACTCAATATGCCTACCATTTTAGGGACTTGTCCAAGTACGGACTTGGGAACATAGCTACACAAGATGAAGTTTGCTCCTTCATGTTTTAAGGGTAAGTAGACGAATTTCTCCAGGTTAGTTACGAGTCTTAAAAAATGAGACCCAACTCTCTCATTGGCTTGAGATGGATTTAGTTTATAGTTGGACTATAAATTGATTGTTTATTAGAGGGATCAATGGTACTTAAGAAGTAAAAAGAAATTACAGGGGTAAAATGGTAATTTGACCCACAGTAATTACGAGCAATTCGTGAAGGGTCGACTTATTAGTAATTGGCTATATTTATGGACACAGAAAATATCTACAATACAAAGAGTGCAGCTGTGTGTTTTTAGTGGAGTGATTCGCAATTAATTAATGTTGATTGACATAAAGAATTTAATTAGTTAATCTCAAATGATTGGATCTTATAATTTGTAAACCAATAAGTCCTAATGCTAGCACACTAAGGTTAAAACAAGGAACATTTGTGTTTTCAAAAATCTGAAAGGTTCAAATTAAATTAGAGAATGAATTGTATAAGATACAATTAATATAACGTATATTGATACATTATAATATAAAGTTAATTTTAAATGAGATTCAAAATTAAACTCTATAATAAAAGAGAGAGAGATTTGAATAAGATTCAAATTAATTATGTTCAATGAGATTCAAATATTAATTAATATGAATTAGATTTAATATGAAACTATAGGTTAAAATTAATATGAATGAGATTCATATTAAAATTATAGGTTATGAGAGAGGAACGTATTTGAATATGATTAAGATATAATTTTATCGAAATGGGTGATATTTAATTAATTGCTAATTAATTAACTATTATTTATTTAACTCTATATTAAATTAAATTTAATATTTAATTAAAAATAATAATAAGATGACTCGCTTGACGTGGGAGGAGGAGTCTCCTCCTCCCGTTCAAGTTCTTAAGGCTCTCTCTCTAAATAAGGTTTTTTATAGAAGAAACATACAAATTTTGAAAGAGAAAAATATTTCTCTCAAACTCTCTCAAAAAACTTTTAGGAATGGAGAAATTTTCTCTGTGGTATTCCTCCTCTTAATTCTTTCATAATTCTCAGATCTCGCCATCCATTTTTTGTCGGAGAATAGTGAGGACGAAACTAGTGGTAGTGTCCCTTTGATTATGTTCGGGGAAGGAGTTCTTGTAGAGAAGAGGAAAAATTTGAAGATAATCTTCAAAGGTAAGTTTCTCTATCCTTTGTCTTATATATGTATTTATGTTAAGCATGCTTGATTTTCAGTAGTATGTTTATCTTATACTGTTTAGTATGCATGTTTTTATGTTTTTCTTGTATTCCTGATGGTAAAATTCAATGGCACTAACGTTCACACGCTTCCTCACGAGAGTCGCTCCCTTTGGTTATTATTGTTGTTATTATTGTAATTATTTTATTATTATTATTATTATCATCATCATCATCTTTTTGAGTTCTAATAACATTTAGAGGTGGAAATTTATACCATGCTCTTATGGCCTTTTGATTGAATGTATAACCTTTAATTTATTGAATTATGTTTAAGTTAACATTTTATTAGATATGAGTTCACTAATTCACTTAATTATATATGAACAAAGGTTTTGAAATCGTATATTTTTTGGTTACATATTTTCTCTTACTCTCAACATAGCTAAATTTGAAAGTAGTTACACAACTATCTTAAATCACAGTTGTTATTTTTCCTTTTTTTTTTTTCTCGGATTCTTTTGAGTACAATATACAATAGGGGATGGAAAGCAAACTTTTGGCCTTGAAAGAGAATCATTACTATAGAAATTGGTTACTTGATGTATCTATAATGTCAAGTATCGATAATATTGACGACTGATGCTTTTAAAAGCGTCAAGCTATGAAACACAGATACAGGTATAACAACACGATACGGATACGATCAGATAAAACGATTCGTCAATTTCTAAAAAATTAAGATACGGATACGTTTAAGGATGCGTCATTTTTCAATATATTTTTTAATATATATATTTATAAAAAACGAGAATACTGATACGTTGAACATACATTTTCTTTTTCTTTAAAAAGAAATCTAGGATATAGATAAATTTAACATACAAGTTAATAACAATAGCACAAAATAGAATACAAACACTGAAATGCAATAAAAAAAAAAAAAAAAAAAAAAAAGCAACATCTAAGATGTTGAAGTGCAATAGTTAATAAAATGCAATAGAAAAGTGATTCATATTGCAAAGAAAAAGAAGAAGATTAGAGGGAGAAGTATGAAGATAATCGAAAAACTTCTTCATTGAATTTTTGAAGATATCCAAATGGTTTATATTTTGGTGGATTTTGTGAGAACTCAAATGTAAAGATGGAATTAGATGATTTTAGTTTAGGGTTTGGTCCGTTATTTATTTATTGTTCCTTTTAGTTTTAGACTCAAGTAGTGAGCTTTTTAAATAGGTTGTCTAGTTTTAGATTGAGAAAGATTAGATGAGTTGCTTGTCTTTTTTCTTTAAAAAAAATACGTGTAGAAATAGATACGTCAAATCACATGTCAAATACGTATCTAGAAAATATCTGAAAGTATCAGTATCCGATATGTGTCTGATACGGATTCTTTGCCTCACATGGAGTATCTGTGCTTCATAGGCCTCAAGTGATCCATTCTCAAGAATAAATGAGATAATTTAACCCAAGAAAAAGGCCCTGTTATATTTTTCCAATTTCATGTCTTTTCCA
The DNA here is from genome assembly GCF_027475165.1 of Benincasa hispida. Classification (NCBI taxonomy): domain Eukaryota; kingdom Viridiplantae; phylum Streptophyta; class Magnoliopsida; order Cucurbitales; family Cucurbitaceae; genus Benincasa; species Benincasa hispida. The sequence continues at coordinate 13,028 of NW_028325388.1, forward strand.
TTTTATTCATTTCTATTTGTCTAATTTCAGTTCATTTTATTATTTTTTTTTTCAATTTCAGTTCTTTTTATTATAATGATTTCCCCTTATTTATATGATATTGAATGATAAATAATCTAAAAAAATATTTATTTTTTCATTTTATTTTCACATCAATTCTCATTTTTATTTTAACAATAATATCTTCTAAAATATTTGAAATTTCAAAGTTAAAATGGTTCAAAAATAAATAAATTATTATTTTAAAGAAAATAGAAAACCACACCTCTTCACGAGTAAAGCATGCAATCTTGATTGAAAGATACGTTTTTCTTCAAAAATATATGACTATTTATCTTTCTATAAATAATCTATGAATATGTGGATTTCTTATTAGTTTAAAATACACAAAAAAGACATAATTATTTCCTTAATTCTCATCTCCCCAATTATTGTCTCTTTTAAATACTATTTTACTCTAACACTATTGTGGTTGTTGAATTATGTGGTTCAAGTATTGCATTCACATGTCAGTAATTTTTCTAATCTTGAGAGATGATTGGTTCATGACATGTTTGATAGAGGGACAAAATTGTCTTAAGAAAACAACACGAATTTGTTAGTGTCAAATTAATTGTTTTCATTATTTGCTTATTTTTTTTCCTATAATTTTTAAAAATGACACTCCAAAAATCAAATGATTATAACGCACATGTGATCCACAAATCCTATAAATTATATAAATATTTGTGCAGTCCACCTTGAAAAAAAAAAAGAAAAAAAGATGAGGATAATATAAGCTATCTTGTGGTCCGCATGAAAAATCTTAGAACGATTTTATCCATATATTCTTCCAGAAAAAAACGTGTTACAATTTGTAATAATATCATTTTCATATGTCATAATCTTGAGGCTATTGTCGAAGATTGAAATTTTTAAAGGTGGATGGGTTCAATTTTTCCACTCCTGCAATTATTTATCTCAAGAAAAAAAAATCTATTTTAATAGTTAAAATACTAATTATATCTTATAAAGGTTGATGATCCAGTATCCACTACGAAATTATCGAACTAAAAAAATTAAATAAAATAACCTTATAGCTTATATCTATCATGATTCACGTGCACCTTTTATCGTCGGTTGAATCTAGTAGTCGGTCAATTTATAGACAAATTTTTGAATAAATAAAGTATTATTTATTTCTAAATAAATAAAGTATTATTTATTATTTGCATAACTCAAATCCAATAAACTAAGATCAAATGTTATTTAATGTAACTTGAACCATATGTAGTTGACATACAAGTGGATTACGTCAAGTAATAACCTAAAAGGTCTATAGTATATAAATAAGGTTGAGTGTCTTATCTTGGTAATATTATGGATACAACCAACTTTGTAAATGTTACTATTACAAACAATTTGATTCAAATCTGAGATTGTATAAGACCAGACCATGAAATATGTAATATCTCCTTGTAACATCGTTAACTGAAAATATTAATATTTCAAATGATGACCATGTAACTCAATCTGAATTTTGAATGAGTTATGCACTCTTCCTCATGAGAGTCGTTTCTTTGATATGGGGTTATAGTGACCTTAGTTACTAGCTCAATATGTCTACCATTTTGAGGACGATACCGAGTGAGAAGAGCTGGAAACATAGCTTCACAAGATGGAATGTGTTCCTTCTCGCCTTTAGGGTAAGTAGATAAGTTGTTCCCTTAAATGCCAACTCCAAAACTTGAATGATGAGACCTCACCCCTCTAGTTGACTTGAGAGAGACTTGTTTATGGTAGGAACATAAATAGATTGTTCATTAGATGATCAGTGATCCTTAAAAGAAAAGGTAACTACATGGGTAAAACGGTAAATTTGACCCAGCTATAGTTATGAACAACTTGTGAAGGATTGATTTACGTAAAATGGTAAATCAATGAACACAAATATTCTACAGTGTGAATAGTGCAGTTGTGAAGTGATCCACAATTAATGAAAGTTGATTAATGTAATTAAAGAGTTAAATTAATTGTCTTAGATCACTGAAACTTCTAATCTATAGGTCCATTAGATCCCCTACTAACTTACAAAGGGGTAAAATAAGGTTCATATTATTTTGGAAGATTTGAATTGTTCAAATAAAATTAAGGAATGTAAATTAATTGTATAAAATAAAATTAATATGATGTATATAGATACATTATATTATAAAGTTAATTCTGAATAGAATTCAAAATTAAACTATATAATATGAGAGATTTAATTTATTTGAATAATATTCAAATAATAAATAATATAAATTAAATTCATATTAAAACTATAGGTTAAAATCAATATGAATGAAGTTTATATTAAAACTATAGGTTGAAATCAATATGAATGAAATTTATATTAAAACTATAGGGTATAAAAGAGATGTGCATTTGAATATGATTTAAATATATTTAATTACATATATGATATTTAATTTAATTTAATTTAATTATTAATATAAAATATTTAGTTATTTATTTATTTATTAAATTAAATATGATTCTATTTATATTAGATTAAAAGTAACTCCTGAGAAGAGAGGAGAATTATGGACTAGAGTTGGCAATGGAGTCGGATGCAGCGAGGGATTTTCATACCCGTTCTCATAGGGGTATTTCCCCATCCCTACTCCCGTCCCTGTCAATTGAAGGTAAAGACGGGGACGAGAATTCTCTGCTAGAGAAACGGGTCTTTGCAGGGATCCATCCCCTTTTTTTTTCTTCAAAACTTCCAAAGTAAGGTGGTATTCGAATTGCCAACCAGAGTAATTGTTCGAAAGTAGAATTCTTGTAGCAAAAAGGACCCCGCAGGAGAAAGCCTTCAAAGGATATATTCTTCCCATTGATTTTATTTCACAGCATGTATAATCTATATACTTTTAGTTCTTCAAAAAGTTTTTTCTCCTAAATTCAAATAGTTGACATTATTTATTAACTGAATACAAGTTCTCTAATTTACTTAGTTATATAAACACTCCAAAAGTTTTGAAATGATATATTTTCAATTACATATTTTCTTTTACTCTCATCATACTTAAATTTACGAGTAGTTTTACAACTCTCTTAAATCACAACTATCTTCATAATGGATTCTTTTGCCCTCTAAACTTTATAATAACTAACAACCCCATAATTCATTCGCATATGATGTATAATATCTTTTGGTGTTAAATGATCATAGGTATATCTAAAATTTTCAACCATATAATGATTAATAAACTGTAAAGATAACTGTCTATGAGAAGAACAAACCATTAAAGAGCAATTATGTTCACTAATATACTCTCAAATCATCCACAATTTCACTACTTTTATAATGTGATGCTCTGACACACCATTGGCAACCATCTTGAATACATTCCAACTCAACAAATTTTGAATTTGACCTCGAAGTTCTAAACTCAAAATTATTCTTTATAGCTATAAGATGAAACAACTTCAACAAAATTTCCTTACTAGCAAACAAGTCCTTCTTCAAAGACAATGCAGAAGACATATTGTTAATATGAACATCTCTAAACACTTCTAATTCACATTCAAAATCAACCTCAATAATAGGAGTAGCAACTGAAACCTCTAAAAGCATGTTAACAGCATGAGCAACTAAAAGATATTTCATAAATTTATTCTTAACCACAGTAAAAAAACCAACATACATCTTTATTTTCAAGAATCATAACATGTTGAACCCCAGTACTACCTAAGTTCAACAAAACTAAAGGTTCAATAGATGAATGAAGTTGAAGTTTCTTCTGTATGAAGTCAACAAAAGACTAAAAAAGCATCGCTTCCTCAACCAAAACACCAATAGTTTTGTAACCTATATAGCATTGTTGATCATTCCAGTGACCACTATGGAAAACAACTATTGGAAGTTTAACCATAACTACAAAATATTGCAAAAGTACAAAAAAAAATAATAAGATATAACTCAAAATGGTAATCAGAAAATAATCACATGAAAATCAAGTAAAAATCAGATAACAAACACAATGATATATTAGTAAGTAATATAGAAGATAGTCATCACATGATAATCAAATACCAATCAAATAGAAATTTTCAAGCAAAAAAGAAAACACAAACATAAAACCAGTAACAAATAAAACACAAACTTCAAGAAAAAATCTTTAGATGAAGTAAACAATTTAGAAGAGTTTAAGAAATCTTTTCCATCACTGTCCGGTTCCACAATTTTGATTTTACACTGAATCAGAACAAAAAAAAGAGTTTAGAAATAAAAAATTTCTCTAATCGAGTGAGAAACAAGTAATCTCAACATTCGTTCTGTCCTATCATGCGTGTGATTTCAAAGAAAATGAATAATTATTAGTTTAAATCTCCTTTTGGACCTGTAATTTGAGTCGTAGTTTTAGAAAACGATCAAAATATTGAACACCAATCAATTTTATAAGTTCCTTTAAACTGCACTTTCAACTTCTATCAATTTGATTTATACCTAAAAATTTATGAAACATTGTCGTCGCCTGAAACATAAAACCTAAAAAACGATATACAAAAAAGAAGAAGAGAATAAAAGAATCCACAAATTTGCATCAGAAATCTCCAGCTAACAAAATCAAAATTGAAAACAATATATTTCAAAAATAAACCTGTAAGAATGAGAGAAAGGCGAAGACAAACTTCAACCAAAAGTTTGAATGAGAACCCTCCACAAATTGGCTTAAAAAATTTGCAGCCAGCAAAGGCGAAATCGAAATCTCTAGCAGAGAAATTCAAGATTCTTAATCGAAACAAATTATAAACAGAAAAATCGAGAAGCAATTGAAATATTAAATGTGTGCTTTTAGAGCTCGGTGTTGCTAAAGGTGAAGCAGAAGAAGGGAAAAAGTGGGAGAGAATCACTTCAGATTTGAAATATATATGATGAGGGTAGTTTTGGAATAAGGATAAAATGAAATCTCTCCCTGATTTTAGCCAGCTGAATATTTTTTATATATTTTACCATATCTGCAATATTTAAAATAGTGAAAATATGGATGCTAAAGTATAATTGAAATAAGCCACCTGATGCAATTTCCTAAAAAAAATTGGTTAAAAGATCGAGATCATGAGAATTAGATGTCAACCTTACCATTTCACGCCACATAAATAAATTAAAAAGAAAAATTATTTTTATCTTTATATTTTATTTGAAATTATGATCTTTCTTTTGAGTGCAACAAATTGCAAGGATGAAAATTAAATCTCTAACTTCAAGAAAGGAAAGTTATACTAATTACCATTAAATTGAGTTTATTTTGACTTTTGAAATTATGATTTAGTCCTTAACAATTTAATTCATGTTTTTAAATTGACGATAATGTAATTTCTAAATTTTAATATATAACAATTTAGATTTATAAATTAAAATTTTTAATGATTGAGAGTGAAAAATGTATAGATGGAGTAGGGAATTTGAATCGACTCCATCAACCATTTGGCAAACAAATATTATATATTATTACATTGTTATTGGCATGGAAATACAATCATGTTGCAAACATAGACCAAATCAAATACATGATTAAATGATAATAATACAATAATCAATTATTGTCTCTCATCCAAAGACAAATCTTTGTTAAACCTTCGACCTAAAGAGCTCCTCGAACTTCGCCGTGACGTTGTAAGAAACTTGAAAAACCTCCGGCGACAATGCCTCCAAAACCGACGTCTTTCCGGCCAATTCTTCCACCAAAGGACTGTTCAATTTAATATCAGAGATGTTAATTTTTAATATTCAGAATAAACCCAAATAAAAAAATAATTAAAAAAAAAAGTTGAAGCTTTTCATTACTGAGTATCTGTGATCATGGAAATACACTCCAAGCCTTCTTCTCCGGCGATCTTCCCGACGGCGAAGTATCTGGGGACCAAAATCAGCTGACCCATTTTCACCTCTACATTAATTTTACTCGAAAATCCGACGATTTGAATCTTCCCCGATCCTTTAGCCACATAGATCAGTTGATCGGACGGCTCAGCGACGTACATTGGCAACCGGATGGCGTTGTCGTCGAGCTTTTCGAGAACTGCCGTCAAACCAGTTTGGCCAATGAACGGAAATTTGGATTCCATCACCGTTGTAACGACGGCAGCCCCGACTTTGGGTCTGATGTCCGGCACGGTGGCGTCAATGTTGTAAACTAGTTTGCTGTGTTTGTGGGGTTTGGGAAGGGATTGGGATTGTTGAACGGGGAGGATTAGGGCATTGGGTTGGCTTTTGAGAAGTGTGGTTGTTTCTTCTTTGTTTAGAGAGTAGGATTTTCCGATGTACTCCGGCGAGAAGCCTTGTAGAAGGCCGAGAGGGCCGGAGAGGACGAAGTAAGAGATGTCACCGGGGACATGAGCGCTTTTGGTTTCACTCAAAAAGATGATTTCTAAATCAGAGTCTCCGTCGTTGAACCACCATGACGTGACTCCGGTTGGCACCGGAATTAGATCTCCTTTCTTTAGCTTCACCACCACCTCGTTGCATTTTTTTGGAAATACGAATCCTGCAACTCCATCCTCACCTAAAAGTATCGTACAACATTTATCAAGGTCTAGTTGATACAATTAAATTTATCATCATCTATTATATTAAATTTTAAAATCAATCAATGATTTGGCTATAGTATTAAATTTTTATTGATATGTAGATATTTTTATATTTCTATGGATTCGACATCGATACGAGGGATGAATCTATATTCAATTATATGGTAGAAAAATCCATGAAATATAAAGAAAGTAAGCAACAAAATAATAGACATGTTAACTTATTTAAAATTATAAAAGACTTATTTACTAGTCTAAATTTACTTTTTGAATTTTCATAAAATTAAGATCTCGATATACCCATCAACATCGACGTTATAAACCTTAGATTTAACATGGTATCAATGTTAGAAGTTTCAAATTTAAAAATCAAATAGTCATCAAATGAATCAAGAAAATTTGAACTTTCACTTCTAAAAATCGATATCCATGATGGAAAAAAAAAAAAAAATAGAAAGCGAAAGTCGATATGAATGAAAAAAAAATAGAAAGCTTGAGAAAATTTAAACTTTTACTTCTAAAAATTGACATCAATAAAAAAAATGAAAAGTTCTTTCACTTCTAAAAGTCAATATCAATGAAGAAAAATAGAAAGTTCAAGAAATTTGAATTTTCACATCTAAAAGGTCGAATGAAAAAAAATAGAACGTAAAAGTCGATATTAGAAAGCTAGCGAGAGAGAAGATACCTCGAAGAACATAGCCGAATTTAGAGCAATCAGCATAGTGAGGAAGGGCGAAGCCACGAGGGCGGAGGAGAAGGCGGCCGGCGGCGACTTTGGTCTGAGCAAGCAAGGGATAGTCAGAAGGCAACCATTTGTAATATGAACCAGCTTCTCCCTCAAAGGAGGGCTTTGGACTCATCGCCTCCATTATTTGATGATTGTAGAGAAATAATAATTGGACAACGGGGTTTGTTTTGGTATGATTTCTCTAGCTCGTGGGGTATATAAAGCAATTTTTTTTGTTGGGAATTTATAATAAAATACACGACGGTCCAGTTTTTCAGATTCTACTGTGATGAATGTTGGGCTGTCTTTAATGTAAAAATGGGCTTCTGATGAACTACTCCCAAGGCCCAAATTGAGAAAATCCGTTCAGCTTAGAAAACCAACGGGAAGATACCCTTGAATCAATACCATGCACTGAAAGCACAATCCGTATATTTTGATTTGATTTAACCGATGATAAAATAGAATCGTCAGAGACTTCATAATACATTCAAGACATAAAGTTAATGATTTATATATATTATTGACGGTTTCATATTTGTTTTGATTTGATTTAGTCACTTTTCAAAAATATTAATCAATCTTTAATTTGTTTATCACCATTTTTATTTTAATTTATAATATATCTTTAGATTTCACATTATTTTATTTTTTTTTATTATTTTAAATTCAGATTAAATTCTATTATCTTGATTAGGATTTTAGTTAATAATTTATATATATTATTGTTAGGTTCTTAAAAGATGTATATTTTCTATGTTAATTCCCCCAAAATTGTGTTGATTATTTGTTTTAAATGCTAATTTTGTAGGTAAAATAGTCTCCGAGGCATTTAGGAGTCATTAACAAAAGATCGGGTCAAAAAGAATCCAAAATAACCAAGAAAATCAACAATTTGAAGAGAATCGCGTAAATTACCAAAATGCCATTGAGAATCAAGTATTCACATCGAGTTTCAGCATCACGACCCTAGGAGAGGCATTGCACAATGCTTGAAGACAAAACGCTTTATTTTGCTACAAAACAGGGCAGCGTTGCAACGCTCCGAACTTTGACGCAAAGCACCATACACGCGCGCCTTGCGTTGACGAGCAATTGAGGGTAGCGTTGCAACGCAAGCCCAATGCTCCTTCGTCTTTTCATCGATTCAACGTGTCAACGCTACTCCAACGTCGTGATGCTAGCCTACAGACTATAAAAGGTTTTTTTGCATTTTTGCAAAGGAGAGAAAGAAAATCCATGGAGGTGGTGATCTCTCTTCGAGTTCTTTCACTTCTTTGATAATTCTTGTTCCAATTTAGGTTAGATTTTATATTTTTATTGAATTGTAAACAAAACTCTTGTAACTCTTCATACAATTTTTCAATGAATTTGTGAAGTTTGATTGAATCTTGTTTCTATTTCAAGGGTTCTTGCAAATTCTTTTGAGTTTCTTTATCAACTGCAATCTGAATTATGCCTTCTTGAATATGATTTTAATTCCTGAAGCATGTTGAATGATTTATATCTTGAACATGTATAGCCTAGATGCTTGGCTTTATCACAATCGTTGTTGAATATGTTGCTTTCAATGTGTTCGATGGAATGTGTACCCAAGATCTTTAAGAGGCAATAGTAATTGTATGTTGATGACTATCCTAGGATGCACTAATTACTAGATTTGGAGAAATTTTGGTTAATTGAGTAAGCTACCTTAAAAATTAATCAACGCAATTGAACCCTAGAATCTAATGTACATGTTTTCTATTCTATATGGCCGCTATCGAACCCAATAGAAGTAGAAGCATGTAGGTTAATTAGGGTTTGGCCTATCCAACCTTAATCAATGATTAGGACGCTCTCTCAACTAGGTTATTGCTAGTTATCGGCCTTTGTAGAGGCTAGGTTGATTGAGTTGAGCGAGTAGTTGCAAACATAATCCGATTGTCAACAAACTTTTAGAATTCGATGATAGAAATTGTATTGAACGTCTAACTTGAACTAGAAGCAATTTCATTCCTTACTTGTTTACATTCATCTTTTATCTTTTGATCTTTAGTATTTTTCCAATTCAATCAAACGGCCCATTTTATTACTTTAATAGTCAAGGTTAGATAATAAAGGATAAGAATTAATACCTTCCCTGTGGATCGACCTCTTACTTCCACTTTAACTATGAGTTAGTTAGGTTGTTGTTTGAACTTTATAAATATCATTTGTTTCGGGCTAGGTAGAATTAATGTCACCTACTTAGCAATCAAACAAAATGATGCCGTTGTCGGGGATGGCTAAGACATTTAATTTTTTTCTTAGCTAATTTGACTAGCAAACTTTAAAAACCAAAATATTTTCCTTTCTTTGTGTCTACTTGTTTTAATATGACGGACATGAATATCTATTACACGCTTCGAGCGATGTATGCAGCCCATCAAAGAGAACAAAAGATAAGAAAATTTAATGAACTTAAAAGTGAAATAAATGAATTAACCTCTCTTGTTCGAGTTTTGGTTACTAAACACACACAAGATTCACGTGGTCCTGAGCGCGAATGCTATGCTCCTTGGAAGATGCCTAACCAAATCTCGTTATCGATGTCGTATCCTTCTACCAATATAGGTAATTCTTTAGAAAATTTAGTTGATGAACTTTCTGACTACTCTTGTGAGTTTATGTATGAACATTCTTATCTTTCTCAAGAACCATCGAGTTTCCAGTAGGATAGCTTCTATTCCGGACATGAGGTTAGAACCAACTTTCAGAATTATTGTGACCTTGTTGCCCAGAATATCAATTCGGTTAAGAGAATCAATGAGCCTTGGGAAGATGCATTTTCTGAAGATACTGAGTTAAATGATGGAGAGATTCACATCGATGATCCTATTGAGCTGTCGATTCTTCGAAATTCCTATCAAGGTAAGACATTGGATTTAATAATGTGTGAACTTGCTAATGGCTTTTCTAATTATGATCCGGATTCAATTGAGTTTCACCTGGAGACTCAAACCCCCGTGCCAGTTGAGGTCTATCAAACACCTGAGCTTGCACACTCCATGCTTTTATTGGAAAACCATTCAGAGCCTTCCGTCATCTATGGCACTAAAGCCAATCTAATTGAGGAGTTTCCTTGGACCAACGATGAAGATGATGGTTATTTCACACTATTTTCAAAACAAGTAAGTAGGGATAAGTATGAGCCTGTACCACACCTTAAGGAATCTCAGGTAAAACAGTTAGAGGCTTCCAAGCCTAGGACAATTTTTATTCCTGAAATTTCTTGCATCTTTAATTATTGCTCATATTTTCCTTATAAGTCAGAGTCAGCTGTTGAGTCTTTTCTTTCTTTAGACTCTTTTGGGTCATTTAAGTCTTTTGATTCTTTCTTTTTTCCTTTTTTGCAAAATATTATTAAATCCAAATCCGACTTGTCTAGTTCTTGAAAGAGAATGAGTTCTCTTATAGCCCTTCCAGGCTATATAGATCCATCCAAGAGAGGATTGAAGAAGTAAGAAAATTTGTTTGTACCTTGAAAGGCATAAGAGTCGGGTCGCGTCGAGCAATCGACATTAAAAACTTTCCCTTCCTGAAGGTAGCCAGACGTAAAAAATAAAACAAAATTTTCAGTTTTCTTTTAATAAACAAAGTCTTTTTCTAACTTTTTCATTTTAGATTTAATTTGTTTAGAATTAGTTTTGATTTTCTTTTAGAGTAAACCCTATAAGTTTCTAGTTTTAATTTTGATTGAAAAAAAAAATTATGGCATAGCGTTGCAATGCTGGGTAACCAACGTCGAGACGCTGTGAGGCAGAATTGCATTTTAAATGTAGATTCTACCATTTTTGAGATACAATCTTCTAACAAGAATGAAAGAAAAGCAAAAACGAAGAAGCAGGAAAAATTTCAACCGCCACCCATTGCGCGAAATCAGGGGAGTTCTTCTGTTCGCTTTATCATTTTGTCTTTATGCTTAATTTTTAGTTTTATAAATATTGAGGACAATGTTTAGTTTTTAAGTTGGGGGTAGGGAACATTCCATGTTCTTAACAGTTACTAGGGTCGTAAAAATCAGCCATGCTGAAAATTTTTGCTTTGTAATATCTTTGCATGTCTGGAACCTTTGAGCACCTGAGCTCGGGTTATGTGGATTTTATGATCTTGATGAAATATATATCTCGATTAGGCTCTATTACATTCCTATGGAATTCATTTCTTTTTATTCTCTTAAAAAAACACAATATCATTGTCTTGGCATCATTTCTCTTATATGACTCATTTTTTTGCTTTTAATGCATGATTCATCTAAGTATGTTCATTCATTCAAGAATAATATTCACTTTGTTTGTCATGATCATTTGCTTTTCTCAATCCTTTGATTCTTATCAATAAACTTTGATGACACATTCTCTCAAGCAATGATACAAATCAATTGTAAACTCCTTAAAATCTTTTCTTACAAGATTTGAAACTCATTTTTCAAAAGAAACGTTTTTTTTTTCCTTTTAACTTCATAAAAAAGTTGAATGAATGCACATTTGATATTCATGTTTTTTGCTTGAATGTATGCATAGCTCTAGTTTAGAGTTGCTCGGGACGAACAAGAGTGTAACATCTCGAATTTTGTTCTTAATGAATTTCAATATTTTCTAGTACTAGAAGGCATTTTTGGAATTTTTGAAATTCAAAATGTAATTATTATGATTTAATTGCTAAGAAAGGGGTGTTTCAATTTAATGGTTTAATCAAAGAGAAGTTATGGAAATTAGACTTTTAATGTCACACAAATTAAATTCGAAATTAATGTCAATAATTAATTTCATTTTGGAAGGAATGAGCGTTTCAATTTAATGGTTTAATCGGTATGGAAATTGGACTGTTAATGTCACAAAAATTTAATTTGAAATTAATATCAAGAATTAATTTCATTTTGGAAGGGGGTTATGTCATACAAATTTAATTTAAAATTAATGTCAAGAATTAATTTTATTTTTTAAAGGAGTTATGTTACACAAGTTTAATTTGAAATTAATATCAAGAATTAATTTCATTTTGGAAGCGGGTTATGTCACACAAATTTAATTTGAAATTAATCTCAAGAATTAATTTCATTGTTGAAGAGGGTTGCTTAAATTCTTTGTGAATTGAGAATTTTAAGGAAAAAATGAGTTAAAAGTTGGAAGCGGGGTCTGATTGAAGGAAGATTTTGGAGATTGGAATCTTGAGGGTGGTTATTGCTCAGGCTTCGTTGGGGAATTGAATTCAAATATTGATTATTGAAGACTACCGCTTGGATCGATATCTGAATCTAGTATCGAGGTAAGTAATCTTACTACTGGAATAGCCCACGGGTCAACACTAGATATATACTAGCATGATAGATGAATATTATGACAGAACGATAGCATGATAGACGATAGTACAGTATGGCCGATAGATGTTCTTGTATGAGTATCTGAAAGATTTATTTGTTCTCGTAGATACTTGCATGCTAGTATGAGCTGATACTTGATTCAATAAGGTTGTATTTGATATGAGGATATTGAGACATATATGCATGTTGTAGAGCCATGATGTTGAAGTGTATATGTATGTCATAGTACCATGTTCTGATACTTGTGATGTTGAGACTGTGATAAGGTCTTTGCTGATTAGTTAGATGCCCACTAGATGTTGTGTTTTCTTCGGGATTTACTAGAGATTGTGTTTCTTTCGGGATTCACCAGGGATTGTGTTTCCTTCGGGATTCACCAGAGATTGTGTTTCCTTTGGGATTCACCAGAGATTGCGTTTCCTTCGGGGTTCACCAGGAGTTATGTTTCCTTCGAGATTCACTAAGATTTTGTTTCCTTCGGGATTCATCAGGGATTGTGTTTCCTTCGGGATTCACCAGAGGTTGTGGGATTCACTAGGGGTTGTGTTTCCTTCGAGATTCACTAGGGGTTGTGTTTCCTTCGAGATTCACCAGGGGTTGTGTTTCCTTCGGGATTCACCAGAGGTTGTGGGTCCTATGGGACTCACCAGATGTTATGGGTCCTACGGAACTTACTAGAGGTAGTGGGCATACTTAACTACAGTAGGATAGAAATGAGTTTTTCATGTATGTATGTGTCCCATGAGGACTAGAGCAGTTTATATGTTCCACCAGAGGTAGGCATCTAGAGGACATAGATGCCTAGCCTGACCCCAGTAGTGGGGTTACTTACTGAGTATTTTATACTCATCCTTTCTCATGTTGTCATTTCAGGTAAAGGTACAAATGCACTTGCGAATGACAAGCGGAATCCGTGATCGAGCCACTAAGACCAGTTTTATGCTTCCGCTCATGATATTTAGATTTCTTTTCATGTTTTTCAACTTTCAGTTTTGATGTTTGAAACTTTCTATTAAGATTTGTTTTCAAACTTATTTATTTCCATTTATGACTTGTGGGTACCCTATCATTTGATTTTAATATTTGAATTTAATGAAGATCTTTTAAGTTACCTTATTTATTTAGCATTTATTTCACTATAAAAAGGGTGTCGTTTTAACTTTCATGCATGCATGCGTTTAGTAATGGTCTAGTTTGAGTCCTATGGGGTCAGGTTGTTACATTTGGTATCAGAGCTCATGTTTTGGGTTCTGTAGACTGACTTACTATGTAAGTCCAGATTGTTCCTATGGCCCATAAACGGATTCCTCGTCATCGTCAGGTATGTCTTATCAATTAAAAGTTTTATGGTAGTTATGCACTAAAATATTTGTTTAGCTTAAATGCACTAGTTATATTCTAATGCTAGGTCAGCGACTCGTTAGAAGTTATTATAAGCGGATTATTCAAGTACAATGCTACAAAAGGAGAAAAAAATTAAAATTATAAGGTCATTTGACACTAGTTTATCTCATGAAAATTCTGTTAGAAACAAACAAAAATATACCTCAGTTTAGAGATCTTAAAGGTTGATGAAACTATGTAGAGTTATGAAAATTTAGGAATAAAGATATTTAAATGTTTAAGCCAAGGAATAAAATTGTCTAGATAAGAATTCATTAAGAACTAGTGTTATGTTTTTTTTTGTTGAGTAGTGTAATTGATGTTAGTATAAATAAATTCCTTCACAAGGCACGTACTCAAGTATAAGGTTAAAAGATTCTTATGGATAAGAAGGAGGAAAAAAAAAGAGACTATGTACTTATTAAAGGTTATGAGATATTAAAACCAAATATTTTGAGAGGAATTTTGGAAAGGATTAATAAGTCATAATCACTTTGGTAATACTACGACTTGATGGACTAGGTAAAGTATGTGTAGTGATATGAAGGATTCTTTTGGAATATCTAGCTAAGTTGATGTCATTAAAGGAAGCCAAAATAGTTGGACATGAGTTTAGACTTAAAAGGGGATAAAGCAAAGTGTTATTTGTTTGGGTTGAAGGATTCTAGATTAATTAAACCCATAGCCTTATTGTGATGAGAAGATCAAAGTTGGACGAATTTGAACAAACGAAAGTCTTTTGCAGTTTAAAAGCATGAAAATTGGCAAAGGAGAATTCTACAAGATGAAAATTCTTAGTGAAAGAGATAAGACTTATGGAGGAGTTAGTAAAATATACTTTAGTAATGAGATTATGTTCCACTTGGAAAGTGGGAAAAAAAGGTATCCAAGAATGTTTACTCTTTAAGAAAGAGAAAGGAATTTAATGTGTTCAAAACTCCTAATTAAGTATGGTTTGGAGGCATGATATGAGGGATTACAAGGAATTTGTTTTGGTATAAAAGAAAAATATCTCATTATCATTTGGAACTTTACGAGAATATGAGTTGGATGGAACGATAGCTTACATAAGTGATCGGTATGGAACTTTGTTTTAACACAAGAATCCGTTACCGAAATAAAAGGTTGAGAAGGGATAAGCTAAAATGGAGTTACTACTAACAGTAGATGTTCAAGAACTATTGACATGTGATTTTTTTAAGGCTAAAGGATAATATGAGGATTGGCTCAAGCAAGTTTTATAGCCCATGATAATATAGAGCCTCATGATGAGTTTCTCATGAATGTGAGATTTAATTAGAGAGTTATTCTTAGACATGTAGACCCTAAGAAAGACATCACAGTCGGTGCTTCTAGAGTAGAAGAAGTTTTCAATTGACCAGATTTGTTCTGGTAAGTATCTTCATATGACGCATTATATAGCATGACCAATTTCTCCACTACACATGAAATTTTACATGTGACAGAATGATAAGCTCATAAATATGTTTTTAGTGGATAAGACTTTCTTAAGCTCACGACAATTTTCATAGTTCTCAGCTTGAATGTATTAAAGTATTGTTGCTTTTCAGCATTTTAAGTT
>NW_028325389.1:0-84204 GCF_027475165.1 Benincasa hispida
GGGTTAGATTTGTTTCAAGTTCAAATCAACTTCAAGATGTTATATTTATCCTAATCCAACTTAAACTCAATAACTTTTACAATTTAACCCAATGCATATGGTTTTGGTTAAATTGATAGAAAGTGTCTAGCCATTGGGGTATCTTAACATTAACCAATATTACTGGCATCCGTGGAACTTCTTAAATGGGATATTCTGCTGAGTTTTTTAGCTCTCCAATCATTTGTATACACAATGTCATAAACACCAAATCACTTTTAAACATTTGTGTGTAATTTTTTAGATTATTTTGTTGTCTTTCTAAGAATCACTTCCAAACATGTTTATTTTGTTATAGCTTTATTTTATATTATTAGATTTTATGGTGTGACTTTATCGTGTTTTTAGACATTCGGACTATTTTTTTTTTTTTTTTGAAGAGGTATTGTAATTAAAGTGTGAGGTGGGAGAATCGAATCTCAAATCACGAGGTTGATAGTATAAACATCATGCTAATTGAGCTACGCTTTTGTTGGCTAAATTGTGTGAATATCATAAAGACACATTCGGACTAAATTTCAACATTGGGGTTGAGCATTAATTAACATTCCAACTCCCCCTTCCATTTTTTCACACCAATTCACTAATTAATCAGTATTCCATTATTAATTATTTCTCATATTATTTCTCTGTGAAGTCTAAAGATTTTAACTTTGTTTTTTATTATGCTGATGTAAGTTTGTGTATTTGATTTTTATTGTTACAGTTTTTCAAGGATAGGAACTAGAGGGGAGGGGAAAGAATTCATTAGGAGCATTCTTACACTTGTATGTTAAACCAATTCAATTTAAAATAGTTGGTTATATTTTCTTTTGGCTACTTGTATTTTATAAACTTTGAAAAGTTTTCTTACACTTGTATATTTCCTAATTATATTTATACAAACTAGATAGTTTTCCATCATGTAATGTCGAAATAAAGCTTTCTCATCTATGCGAGTTAAATCTCTTTACCTTTTTACCTTTCTTTTGTTTAAGGGTCATAATTAAATGGATTTTGTTGATGTTAAGTATGATGGAGGCATGGCTGCAAAATTTGAATATATTGAAATAGGATTGACTATCTTCTTAAGTACAACTCGTTTATGTTTAATAAATCATAAAATATGCCTAGTTCATGGATGTGAAAACTACTTCTATTGTGAGTACAATAATTTTTCTTCAATTGGTTTATAAGAAATTTAGATTTGGATTATTGTTCTTTTCTCTCTTGATTTGATTTTGATTCTATTTTTTGAATTAGATATTTGTGTCTTGAACCCTACTCAGAGGAGAATTTTTTAGTCTTTTAAAGCTAATAACATTAAGTTTTTTGATTCAAAATTGAAGGCAAAAATGTATATTGTGATATCTTCTCTTTCACTTTCTTTGTTTTCTTTTTCTATTAGATTGTAATATTTGTTCATGTAAATTATATATGTATGTTCTAGTTATAATTAGTGATTGTATTTGGATTATTGCAGAAGCCTTTCATTTCGATTTCGAATGATGCTATTATTGAGGCTCTAAAATTCTAATTGGTTCTGAACATTTCATCCGATAATATATGAATTTCAGTTTTTGTTTGTGTTATTTCTTCTTGTTTTGATCTTTTCAGATCTTTAGAACATCTTTTAATTTGTTTGCTATTTTATCTCTGGTTTTCAAATGTTAGGAATCACCCCATTTTGATCGACTACAAGTGTGGAAAGGTATGATATGATCCTAATCGACTTATATTCGTAAATTGTGAATCCATCTAATTATGAGAACTTTGTTGCTTTTACTTAGATAAGAACTTGTAGAAGTTTAAACCAAAATAAAAACTAACTTTTGTACCTACAAATATGATTAAGATGTTGGTTGTTGTCCACCTGATGCAAGAGATCATGGATTTTATTAATATATGTACTTAGTCTATATAGTTAGAGAGCTTTAGGATTGGTTGAGTCTTTCTGGGGTCTATTTTTAATCCCTTCATACTGTATTTACCCATACCTTTTTTTGTAAAATACATCTTGAAGAAATACATTATTGACATGGTATCAGAGCCCAACTAATGAATCACCACCGACATTCGTTCGTGCAGCCGACCCAGCCTCTATTTGCTTTTCGCCTGTCGGTCTTTGCTCGTCCGTGCCTTGACCATATCAGTGACTTCGTTTCTGTCCCTATTTTTCATTCGTTCATCGGACTCGTGCCCCCGTTTTTATGCCTCGCCCAAATTACGTTCGTGCCTTGCCAACCCACCGAATTCCTGCTCGTGGATTCGACGATCCAGATCTGAGTGCTCGAGTTGTTCATTGGCGACCCAAACCCGGACCTCTGTTTAACGAGCCAAACAAGCTTTATCTGATCCATCGATCCAAATATTCGTTCATCCGTTTCGTGTCTTCTCAAATAGACGACTGAGTTGAAAGAAGCCAAATCGAGTCGAAGGAGTCAAGAAGACGAGTCGAGCCGATCCTGTCTGAGCCGTTGAGCCGATATTTGTTGCGTTGACTGAGCCGTTGAACCGAAACTAATGTATGCATCATGTCTCATACTTTGATGGACATGAGTGAATGATTAATTTATTTCTTGACTTCCAAACTTAGTTCCAATCTTCATCTATATGACCATTAATTCTCAAGGTAAAAAGATATACAATTTCAACCTTTGCAAGACCCATCCAAGTAAGGTCTACCTTTGATTTTTTTTTAGTGCTTAGAAATTGGGTCTATATTTTTCTTATGAGCTTTCTTCCATTTATTGAACTATTGAGCTTTTTTGTTTTGTAGGTGAAACAAAGGAGTAAAGATTTGGTATTGCAGCTGTCTTTATGCTTTTTCTTGGGGAACTCTAGATCCAACACATTATGTATTTCGGCTTTATGGTTTTTTTTTTCTTCTTTAGATCTCAAATGGAGACTTTTTTTTTTTTTTTTTCTTTTTTCCTTCTTTAAATGTCAAACTATAGTTTTGATATTTGAAAAATCTATGACTTGTAAAAGGTTGTTGGTTGTAGGTTTGGGCTAATTTAAACCCTCCAAAGTAGACAACCAGCTTTATCGAACTTTAAACTTTCAGGCTTTATGTATCAATATCAATGTAACTTGCTGATAGGTTACTTAGTTAAACAATTTATCATTTTCTTTATTGTGAATTAGTTAATTTTATTTTATTGAAAGCTAAGTTGTATACGTAGCAATTAAGATTTTATTTTGTGCATCTCAATAATGTCCCAAAAGGGTCTCGACAACGAACCTAATCCATGGTTGTTGGCATTTACATACATTGTATTTACATAAATCAGTGGACTAAATGGAATATAGTCAACAACAATGCACAAATTGTTATTGTGCAGGAGTCGAAAATAACAGAGATCAACCATAATACATCTTTTTCCTTGACAATCCTAATAATGTTTGATTTGTTTGGAACCATCACGATACATGGTCAAATGAGAATTTATGTGATTGACAGAAGGGAAAAACTTTGGATCAAATCCATAAACTTTTCAACCATCGATTAGTAGTTTGGAAAATAGGTAGCATAAAATCGTCAGAACTACTTCAATTAGTAGTTTAAAAATGAGAAAATGGTATTAAAATAATCAATGTATAACCTAAAGTCAGAAAAACAAATAAATAGGAATAGATGACTTTTTTTAAAAAAATGAAGATGTAAGTAAGAAAACAAAATCAATATCTGAAAAATAAAATAAAGAAAAAAAAGGTCACAGAAATTGAAAAAAAGAATATAATTTAATTTTTTTTAAAATTAGGTTAATGTGAATTCTAACTCGAAAATCAAGGTTATATCATTACAAAAATTGTTTTTGTAATGATATTTCGTTTTTACTATTTATTTTTTAAAATTATTTTATTAGGATTCAATCCAACCGATTAGCATATCTGAGAGTTATTTCAAGATGATTAAAAAATTTTTCAAAAGGAAAATTTTTATAAATAAAAAAATCCCAAAATTATTCACACTTCGTAGCAAAATATTTAAAAAATTTTTTGTACTTTTGAAACTTTTTGATACAGAGTATAAATATTTTTAAATATTTTTTTATATTTAAAAAGGCTATTTTCAAAATAACCAAAAAATGATTTTAATAATTCAAAATCAATTTTAATAGTATAAAAAATGTAAAATTAAATATTAAATTAATTTTGAAAGATTAAGGGGGTATTTGGTCCATGGATTTGGAATTAGGGGGTTTGGAATTAACCCATGTTTGTAATGACCGGCTGTTATGACCATTAGTAAATAGTCGATGACCAAATGTTGTGATCTTCGACGATTGATTGTCATGATCATCGGCGATCGATCGACCTTTGTGATTGTTGACGACCGACCTATCGTCATGACCATCAACGATCAATCGTCTTGACTTATATTTTTTTTTTCAATTGACTGACATTGAAGCATCTTTTGAACCATAACAAATATTATTATTGTGGAAACATATGAATTCAAAAGAAACTTCTGAAGTTTGGGTTTTGCATATGCTCAAATGCATATGAATCTGAATAAGATTTCTTGAAAATGTGTAAAAATCTGTTATTTAGAAGGATGTGAAGTAGTTTATGTTATGAAAGTTGGTTGATTTATGGCCCAACAGTTTCTACTATTCAACTCCTCAACATTGCCAACCCACCCACATAGAAGGTTCTCAGTTCTCTTCTATTCTGAGTAATATTTTATCATGGGAAAGGTGTTTTGACTGAAATTCTATTAATTGAAAATATTCCATTTGCTTTGTACTTTCCCTGTTCTTGACTCTAGGAGCCTTATTGACCTTTTTGCCCCTTATAAGAGATGTTAATTGTATGGTATGGAGGGACTTTCTGTAGAAAGCTATGGTTAGATGGTCTAATTAAAAGTTGATATTATTCGACTCCTTTCGAGTATCTAGCCACCCCGATATTGATACAATCCTAAAGAGAAAGAACGATGGAGTTTTCAAAATTAAACTAACGATCATATATCTAATTAAAAGTTGGATTTCTAAAATTAAATGTTGAAGGGTTAAATTTATATAATTTAATAAGTTTGGGGGCCTAATTTTAGCTATTGTATAAGTTGTGGGTTCAATTTTTATCATTAGACGTTTGATTTCTTACAAATTGACAAATAAAGAAAAGAGTTTAGCTCAGTTGGCATCAAATACCTATTATCAACGTCATGGTTAGAGGTTTGATTCCTCACAAATTGACAAATAAAGAAAATGTACATGATCAAAAGGGTAGGGGAACCACCTAATAGAAATGTGCCCCTTGGCATCTACTAAAGCCGAAAACTTTACTCCCCTCTTTGATGCCAAGATAGAAAAGGTTAGACTAATTCAGATTAACGTTAAGCTAATCAAAATATGTCGAAAATATAGATGCAAATGCAGATGTACTATCTCATTTCTCATTTGCAAAGTCACAAGACCCTTTTTAACTTCCTTCTTTTGTGTCATTGGATGCAAACATCACGTAAAAATCCAATTTTATAAAAGGAATCACATTAAAATGCCATAATACAAATATGATTAATGTAGAAGAAGAAAGAAAACTACTAGATTAAAAAAGAAGCTCAGACCGTGAAGCTCTTTATATCCATCAAGAAAATACAAGAAAAAATGGTCAAAACAATCCTTTTTAAGTTTTCACTTTTCACAACTAGTCCGCTTTTTGAAAACTCGTTAAAATAGTTTTCTCGATACTTCTCGGTCGAGATCGATCACCAAAATTTGTATAAAAAATTAACATTTTCAACCAATATCCAAACTATCTATTCTTTTTGGCTTGCTCGGTGGAATCTCGACTAGGATGAGGATCGAGATTCCGCAGAATCACATGATTTCCCCAATCTTACGTAATCTTTCTAATGTTTCCAAAATTTAAAAATCGCACAACCAAATATTACTATAAATTTGAAAAAATAATTGGTAAATCCATTTAGATAATCAGTAAATCAATTTGAAAATTCATGGAAACATAAATTGGGCGTAAGATTTGCAAGACTATGCAAGATTCCCGGGATTAAGGGGGTGTTTGGTCTATGGACTTGGAATTAGGGGGCTTGGCATTAACCCATGTTTGGCCCATTGGAATAAAATTCCTAGGATAAAAAAATAAAACTCGTGGGTTCGAAATATGTTTCTTAATCAATGCCATAGGTTTGAGAAATTTTCTCTTTTATCTCCTACCTCTTATTAATAGTCGTTGATCGCCTTGGTAAGAACCATCGGCCGACTTTCATGATCTACTCTTGGCAACCAATAGTCTTAATTGTTGATGACCAGTTGCCTTGACCGTCAACGAGTAGTCATTTAGATTGTCAAAGAACGATCGTCTTGATCGTTAATGAAAGATCATCTTGATTGTCTAGGACCGACTATTGCGGCCATTAACGACCAACTTGAACGTCGACAACCGACCGTCTTCACTGATAGCGGGTGATCGTCTTAATTGTTGATGACCGACTGTTATGACCATTAACAAACAACTGGTGACCAAAAGTTTTGACTTTTGACACTGATTGTCGTGATCATCGACGATCGATTGACCTTCGTGATCCTTGACAATCGACCTATCGTCATGGCCATCGACGAATGATCGACCGACCATCTTGATAGTTGGCAATCGATCATTCGTCACACCATCGTCAATTGACCATTGTGATTGTGTTCGATCGATGCATAATCGGTGATCGATAGTCAGAAATTGATGTCAACATGCTGCTTGTGACCTTTGCCTATTGTCAACTTTTCTTTCCCTCCATTTCCCTTTCTTCCTTATTTTCCCATTGGATTTCTCATTATATTCCCCTTCGTTATTATTGCAAAAATAAATAAATAAAAGCAATCTCCCTTATTCTAGAATTTTCTCCTTGTTGAATCATGGTGTCGATTATGCTAGTCATGGATAGTTGAATGTTCTTAGTCGATTGATGCCCATTACCAATGACTAAGATTTTATTTTTTATTTTTCATCTCTCTCCCATTCTTACTCATTTTGACACACTAGAATACAAGAAATTGACTTTTGCATATAGGAGCTCTAAAGTTTGAAGTGTTGAATCAATCATGCTATATATGGGTCATCAAATTCTCTTCACCTGCCAATGCACACCTACGATTGATGGTCAACATTGGCAATTATCGACAATTTTTTCTTTGTTTCCTCCATCTTTTTCTCTCTTTTCCCTTCAACTTCTCCCACACCAAAAAAAAAAAGAAAAAAGAAACAAAAAGTGATTGACGTATTCAAAATACTATTAAATGTGAACCTAAAAAATAAAGTATATTTCATGATTACAAGAAAAAAAGGGAATAATTTAAGGATTAGAGCAGAACTATCTTTGTTACAAATGTGTTAGTATGCTAAATTTCAAACTTTAGTACTTTGTTATCAAAAGATAAATTTATTATTTGAAAAGAGATAAATTAGAAATTTAAAAGCGAACAGAATTTGTTATAAAACTTAATTTCAAAACTTTGTTAGTTTTTTTACTTAAAAAATATATTTTTAATGGAAATAACTAAACCATTGTCATTTATAAATTGTTGTCATGGAAATTAATGGCAAATGAATTAATGTAGGACTACAAAAGATGAAACTAATATAAATTTTATTTTAAAATGGATGGATTAAAATTTTCTTTCAAAGTTATCATACAAATCAATTCAAAACACACTAGAGATTATATAGTTCACAAAACAATCACTAAAACCAGGAAAAAGAAAAAAAAAAAGGATCAGAAGTTCATAGTTAGTTCAAGATTAAGGTTAAGTTACCTAGGTCATCACTCTGAAATAGTCAGTCTTAAACAGTAAACAACATTATAAAGTAAGAATGACTTATTTCTTAGTTCGATCTTATGTAAACTCATCGCACGAGACGTCTCCGCTCCTCATGTCACCACATGAACGAATTAGGATCACTTCTTTTGTAGCACTTTACAACGATTGTAACAACGACAAAGTGGGCCGCATCAAATAGTGTTACCAAAATAAGGTACCCAGCATTATTCATATACTATAAACCATTTTGGGTATTTATGGAACTTGATCTACCCTTATATCTCCACACAAAGTTCAATTATTCATATAATAGTCATGGATCTTTAAGTTTGTTGGATTTAATCTTAACAAGTGCAATTTATATATTCAACAATAACTTTATTGAATAAATGTCAATAACACTTTATTGAAATAGTTTACAAGCTACAAGTTATAGGACATAAAACCCAACATCCTTCTTACTCATTTTGACACACTAATAAACAAAAAATTGACTTTTCCATCTAGGATCTCTAAAGGTTGAAGTGTTGCACCAATCATGCTACATATGGGTCATCAAATTCTCTTCATGGGCCAATGCACACCTACCGTTGTTGCTCAATATTGGCAATTATCGACAATTCCCCACAAAAAAAGGAAGAAAAAAAGTGAGACAGATTCAAAATACTATTAAATGTGAACCTCAAAATTTCATGATTACAGGAAAAAAAAAAAGGATAATTTAGGGATTAAAGCAAAACTATCTTGGTTATAAATGTGTTAGTATACTAAATTTCAAACTTTACTACTTTGTTATCAAAAGATAAATTTGTTATTTAATAAATTAGAAATTTAAAAGTGGACTGAATTTGTTATAAAACTTAATTTCAAAACTTTGTTAGTTTGTTACTTTAAAATAATTTTTTTAATGAAAATAATTAAATCATTTTCATTCCTAAATTATTTTCATGGAATTTAATGGACCAAATGAATTAATCTAGGACTATAAAAGATGAAGCTACTATAAATTTTATTTTAAAATGGATGGACTAAAATTTTCTTTCAAAGTTATCATAGAAATCAATTCAAAACACACCAGAGATTATATAGTTCACAAAACAATCACTAAAATCAGGAAAAAAAAAATTAGATAACCCAAACCCATGCCTTCATCCCAAACACAGGCTTCAAAAACCCAAACTTTCAAACTTTGTATCCCAAAAACAGGTATTCGTGATTTTCAGACTTCAGAACGCTCTCAGATAAGCCCCCAGACATTTCATTCCCAGGCTTTTTTTGGATTGGTCCAAAAAATTTTCCCAACCCAATTTATATATACCCAAAAGTCCTCATTTTGAAGACCTTTAAATGGGAGAAGTTGATTTTTTTTTATAAATGAAGTTGATCTTTTCTTTTTTTTTTTTTTGGTACAAATTGGTGGTGTAGGAATTTGAACAACAAACTTTTTGATCCTTAACATATATACATAAGCTCTTCTTGGATCTTACCTTTTTATTTTCACTTTATCATTCAAATTAATAAAAATAACAACAGAAATGTAACGCTTTTTCCTATTCTTTTTCTAACAAGTCACTGCGTTTTATTTTTCAATTAACTAACATTGAAGCTTTTTCTAAACAATAAAAAATAAAAAAAACTAAATTAAAAAAAGAAATTGTAGTGTGGTGTTTTTGGAATGTCTTCAAGGGGAAAGATAGAAGCTTGTTGGGTTTGGTTGGAAGATGTTGATTAATATAATTTAATATCTTAAATTTTTAAAAGTATTTTAAATATCAAAATATTTTTGGTTGCACTATATCCAAAAATCAAAAGTAATTTTATTAATTATAGATATGTTTTTCCTTTCTTATTTTTGAATTATTTATTTCTCAAATGTTTCTATAAATATAGATTTTAAATTGATAAAGAATTTTCTTTTTATTTATTCATATTCTTGAAAAATACTATGTATAACATATTGAACACGCTTTTAAGTTCAAATGTTTTCATAAAAAAAAATAATTTTTTTTTAAAAAATTCTTTTGTTGCGAAAGTGATTTTGAACACGTTCCTATTAATTACATTTTAGTTTTGAATGAATGAATAAATTACCATGTACTATTGAAACTGATGAAATCAACTTTTCTAATTTCCTATTTTCCCCATCACACTCTCATTTGATAATAAAGTAAATAATATAGGGTCATTTTCTTCTTAAATGTATGTTTAATGTTGTACTCAAATGTATATGATCAAAAGGTGGGAGAGCCATCTAGTAAAAATATGCTACTATACATCTATTAATGTCCAAAAGATCAAAATCTTACATTGGTTAAATAAGTAGATAATGGTGGATTTATAACGGAAGATAACTATCTCCATTGCTATGAGGCCTATTGAGGTGAAAAAAAAATGTCATGAGAGTTTAAAAGGACAATATCATACCATTGCAGAGGACTACGAACATAATGTAATTCAAATTCAATAAAGAAGACTAACCATTAACTTAAACACAATATGTTGTACTATCTCATTCTCATTTGCAAAGTCATTAAGTCATGTTAAAATGCCATAATCTAAATTCAACTAAAACATCTATAATAGCTTCAGACCGTCAAGCCCTTCCAATCCATCAAGAAAACACAATGCCTCCGTTTCTCTTGTATTTCTAACTAATCCATTAACCAACATTCAAATTCTCCAACCAAAAAAGAAGAAAAAATTTGTAGTCACTTTAAAGAGTGAATCGATTTAAGAAGAAAGCTTCCTATTGAAATCTGGCAAGTTATTAGCAGGTAACACCAATCGTAATTCAATTTATTTGCTATATGAAAAATTTTCAAATTGAATGCCTTTCTATTTCTCAATAATTTTGTCTGTCGCTAATGAAAATTTTAATTTTCCAACTCTTAAAGAAAGAATAAAAAGGCCCTTTAAAGTACTAACAAGCCACTTTACACCATGATTCAATTAGTATTTAAAGTAGAATAATTAGTCTGAGTCCGAGTAACCAACAACCTCAAGGTTACTACTTCCATATGTGAGCATGTGATCTTTAGTGCCTTGTAAGTATCTTAAAATCTTCTTTGCAACTTTTCATTGAAATAGTTCGAGATTTGATGGATAACGACCAACATTCTGACCACAAAGCTTATATTTGACTTAGTATAGGTTTGAGCGTACATAAAACTCCCAACTAAAGAAGCATAAGGGATATTATCCATTTCTTTATGCTCCAAATCATTCCTGGGACATTGAAATAAATTGAAATTGTCCCCTTTTCTGAATGGAAATTAGACTAGGTTTATATGATTCCATCTTAAATCTTTCTAGAACTTTGTTGATGTAAGCCTTTTGAGACAACCCAAAATTCCTTATGATCTATTTCAATCATATAGGAAGCTTCACTCATATCCTTCATCTCAAAGTTGCTAGAAAAGTAATCCTTACCATCATGCAGTGACCCGCAATCATTAGCGGCAAGAGGAATATCATCTACACACAACACAGGGATTTAGAGGAGAAAATATATTTTGATTCAACATTAAAATATAAACCGAACCTAAAGAATAGGAGATTCAAACAAATCTTAAAAAAAAATTAAAATAAGGAAAAAAAAAAACTTGATATTAAGGTGCAACCATATAGGAGATTGTTGATTTTGTATATTATATTGAATAATCAGAATTTATAATTAGCCTTTACAAAGGTGAATAAATAAACACGAATAAACCAAGAAAGGAAAATACATAAAGAAAAAATACTATAAAGAAAAATAATAATTAGGAATAAACTCTAATTTACGTTAATACCCTCTCTCAAACGAACAACCCAAGTTGATTTTCTGAAGCAAATCAGCAGATCTGGACTGAAAACAAAAACCCACGAAGAATGAAACCATGAAAAGTTTTTGGACTAGAAATAGAGAACCACGATCAAATATTTGAAACGGAACAAATGACCTATAACAGAAACACAAAGGATGAACCCACAAACAAAAATAGTTGATACAACTAAACAGGTGAACCAAATTAATTAAACCAAACCAAACTAAAATCAATTTGATTGAAGTGAATTGAATCAGCCTAATTGAAGCAAATCTTAAACTCATTCCAGAACACGATCTAAGACAAATCTGAACGTGAGAGGATTGAGGCTACTGATCCATGGTCGACGAGCTGTGTGCGACAAATTCGTGGTGGGTGGTTTCACAGGCAACGAGGCTGCGAGTCGAAAAACGAAGAACATGAAATCTAGAGATGCACGAACTAAAAATGTATTGGACAACAACGATATGGATTGGGCAAAACGGGACCGGACAGATTTGAGGCGAGCGACAAAGGATGACGACTGGATGATTTAGAAGTGAAGACGTGAAACGAGACCGATGGATCTGGACGACGTTGATCTGGATGGATTGAGTGCAAGAGGACTTGGCTGGCTACACATGCATGTAATCACAATGAAGGAAATGTATATGTACGTGGGTGGCAATGACAGCTACAGAGCTGGATGACAATAGCATAATAACTATACTATACAAAACCCTAATTGGCAAATGCTAGCGAAGGAAGGTATTGATTGAGACCGAGCGGTAGAAACAATGCAGAGGCAAAATATTTAGTGATGAGGGATCGAACAGAGGCAATAGAGAGTTGGGGAGACAATAGCTACAAATTATAGAACTCTAGAAGTTTAGGCTCTCATACATGTTGAATAGTAAATTATATTGAAATAATATAATCATAATTCCCTATGATAGGGGAGTATAAAGATAAATAAAATAGACACCAAGAAACTAAGAAAGGAAAAAACATACAAAAAGAGAAAATATTATAAAGGAAAATATTAATTAGGAATAAACCCTAATTGACATTAACAGAGATACGGGAAATTAGGGGTGTGCAAAGTTTGGTCCAAATTGAAGGTTCTTTCTATTTTTCAGGGATTTTTGGTTCATTGCTTGAAAGAACTGGTTTGATCGATTTGATTATTGGTTCAATAGTTAAACATGTTGGGATTGGTGTCTTAATTCTTCCGGAGTCTCATTGTTTGTAAACACTGTACACATTGTTATGAATAAAATAAGAGTTATTTTATTTTGCATTTACTCATATCAAATAAACAAAGCTCCATGGATGATAGATTGTATGAAAACTTAAGCATGTAAATGAGATATACAAGTGGATCATGCCTTAAGTGATAACCTAAAAAGATTTGTAGTAATAAGGATTTAAGAGGGATACATGATCCTGTGACACTGTGGATACGCGAATACGACCCGCATTGTAGAGATTTTACAAGTGTTGTGACTACTATAGATGGTCGGTCCTGACCATTCCATGTGGGGGGGAGACAGTGCGAGTCGGGGGCGTCCTATATGAAAGAGTTTGTATTAACCGAACCACGAGATGACTATTCTCTTTATATAATGCCCGTTGATACTTGAGACTTTCATCTCACCCTAAACAACCATTAGGTGACATGACCTTATCCTGATGTTTCGAGAACTCCCTGCCTTTGAGGGTGGTCCTTTGATTAGTATGGGTGAGAGGGCCAGATTGCCAACTCAACAAGCCTACCTTTTTGGGCATTTGTCTGATTGGGGAGCTGGTAACTCAATTACACAAGATGAAATTTTCTCATTTCCCGAAGCAGGGGTAAGTAGATAGATTATTCCCTTTAGGGCCGATTCCAGGTCTTGAACATAGTGGCCACAAATTCTCTTTGGAAGAGAAGACTCAGTCATAATAGGACTATGATTGATGTGTTAGGATTGGTGTCCTAATTCTCCCGGAGTCTCGTTGTTTTGTAAAGATACACATTGTTCAATGAACAAAATAAGTGTTATTTAATTCTGGCCTTTACTCATATCCAATAAACAAAGCTCCTTGGTTATCTTATGTGAACTTAAGCATGTATATGTGATATACAAGTGGATCATGCCTTAAGTGATAATTCTAAATCGGATATGTATAAAGGATTTAAGGTGTGAATAACCTGATCCCTTGTGACACTACGATACAAACAGCTCACTTGTAGAGGTTTGCAAGTTTTGTCACGATACTAAATATGGTAGATCTTGACCTTCATGTGGAGACCACGAAACCCCCGAGGGGGTTGTTTGGGGTCCTATACAAAGATTTGTATAAGACCAGAACCACGAGATGACTAGACTTTATATATAACGTCCGTTGATACTAGAGACTTGCATCTCACCTAAACGACCATAGGTGACACGACCTCAATTCTAAGTATTTTGGGAAACTCTGCTTTTGAGGGCGGTCCTTTGATTAGTATGGGTGAGAGTGGCCAGATTGCCAACTCAACATGCCTACCTTTTTGGGGACGTGTCTGATCTAGGAAGCTGGGAACTCAATCCACAAGATGGAATTCACTCATTTCTCAAACAAGAATAAGTAGAGAGATTGCTCTCTTAAGGGCTGATTCTGGGGCTTGAACATAGTGGCCACAACTTCTCTTTGGAAGAAAAGACTCAGTCATAGTAGGACTATGACTTATGTTCATTAGAGGGATCAGTGGTACTTAAGGAGACAGATGTAACTACAGGGGCATAACGGTTATTGGCCCAGCTGTACTTACGAGCGATCTGTGAAGGGTTGTCACACTTCTGATTGGTTAAGATGGACACATAATATATCTATGGTAAGAAGAGTTTTGAATGAATGAATAAATTACCATGTACTATTGAAACTGATGAAATCAACTTTTCTAATTTCCTATTTTCCCCATCACACTCTCATTTGATAATAAAGTAAATAATATAGGGTCATTTTCTTCTAATGTATGTTTAATGTTGTACTCAAATGTATATGATCAAAAGGTGGGAGAGCCATCTAGTAAAAATATGCTACTATACATCTATTAATGCCCAAAAGACCAAAATCCTACATTGGTTAAATAAGTAGATAATGGTGGATTTATAATGGAAGATAACTATCTCCATTGCTATGAGGCCTATTGAGGTGAAAAAAAAATGTCATGAGGGTTTAAGTGGACAATATCATACCATTGCAGAGGACTACGAACATAATGTAATTCAAATTCAATAAAGAAGACTAACCATTAACTTAAACACAATATGTTGTACTATCTCATTCTCATATGCAAAGTCATTAAATCATGTTAAAATGCCATAATCTTAATTCAACTAAAACATCTATAATAGCTTCAGACCGTCAAGCCCTTCAAATCCATCAAGAAAACACAATGCCTACGTTTCTCTTGTATTTCTAACTAATCCATTAACCAACATTCAAATTCTCCAACCAAAAAAGAAGAAAAAATTTGTAGTCACTTTAAAGAGTGAATCGATTTAAGAAGAAAGCTTCCTATTGAAATCTGGCAAGTTATTAGCAGGTAACACCAATCGTAATTCAATTTATTTGCTATATGAAAAATTTTCAAATTGAATGCCTTTCTATTTCTCAATAATTTTGTCTGTCGCTAATGAAAATTTTAATTTTCCAACTCTTAAAGAAAGAATAAAAAGGCCCTTTAAAGTACTAACAAGCCACTTTACACCATGATTCAATTAGTATTTAAAGTAGAATAATTAGTCTGAGTCCGAGTAACCAACAACCTCAAGGTTACTACTTCCATATGTGAGCATGTGATCTTTAGTGCCTTGTAAGTATCTTAAAATCTTCTTTGCAACTTTTCATTGAAATAGTTCGAGATTTGATGGATAACGACCAACATTCTGACCACAAAGCTTATATTTGACTTAGTATAGGTCTGAGCGTACATAAAACTCCCAACTAAAGAAGCATAAGGGATATTATCCATTTCTTTATGCTCCAAATCATTCCTGGGACATTGAAATAAATTGAAATTGTCCCCTTTTCTGAATGGAAATTAGACTAGGTTTATATGATTCCATCTTAAATCTTTCTAGAACTTTGTTGATGTAAGCCTTTTGAGACAACCCAAAATTCCTTATGATCTATTTCAATCATATAGGAAGCTTCACTCATATCCTTCATCTCAAAGTTGCTAGAAAAGTAATCCTTACCATCATGCAGTGACCCACAATCATTAGCGGCAAGAGGAATATCATCTACACACAACACAGGGATTTGGAGAAGAAAATATATTTTGATTCAACATTAAAATATAAACCGAACCTAAAGAATAGGAGATTCAAACAAATCTTAAAAAAAAATTAAAATAAGGAAAAAAAAACTTGATATTAAGGTGCAACCATATAGGAGATTGTTGATTTTGTATATTATATTGAATAATCATAATTTATAATTAGCCTTTACAAAGGTGAATAAATAAACACGAATAAACCAAGAAAGGAAAATACATAAAGAAAAAAATACTATAAAGAAAAATAATAATTAGGAATAAACTCTAATTTACGTTAATACCCTCTCTCAAACGAACAACCCAAGTTGATTTTCTGAAGCAAATCAGCAGATCTGGACTGAAAACAAAAACCCACGAAGAATGAAACCATGAAAAGCTTTTGGACTAGAAACAGAGAACCACGATC
Organism: Benincasa hispida; assembly: GCF_027475165.1. Taxonomy (NCBI): domain Eukaryota; kingdom Viridiplantae; phylum Streptophyta; class Magnoliopsida; order Cucurbitales; family Cucurbitaceae; genus Benincasa; species Benincasa hispida. The sequence continues at coordinate 16,300 of NW_028325389.1, forward strand.
AAATATTTGAAACGGAACAAATGACCTATAACAGAAACACAAAGGATGAACCCACAAACAAAAATAGTTGATACAACTAAACAGGTGAACCAAATTAATTAAACCAAACCAAACTAAAATCAATTTGATTGAAGTGAATTGAATCAGCCTAATTGAAGCAAATCTTAAACTCATTCCAGAACACGATCTAAGACAAATCTGAATGTGAGAGGATTGAGGCTACTTATCCATGGTCGATGAGCTGTGTGCGACAAATTCGTGGTGGGTGGTTTCACAGGCAACGAGGCTGCGAGTCGAAAAACGAAGAACATGAAATCTAGAGATGCACGAACTAAAAATGTATTGGACAACAACGATATGGATTGGGCAAAACGGGACTGGACAGATTTGAGGCGAGCGACAAAGGATGACGACTGGATGATTTAGAAGTGAAGACGTGAAACGAGACCGATGGATCTGGACGACGTTGATCTGGATGGATTGAGTGCAAGAGGACTTGGCTGGCTACACATGCATGTAATCACAATGAAGGAAATGTATATGTACGTGGGTGGCAATGACAGCTGGAGCAGAGCTGGATGACAATAGCATAATAACTATACTAAACCCTAATGGGCAATGCTAGCGAAGGAAGGGTTTTGATTGATGACAGAGCGGGTAGAAATCAAGGCAAGGCAAAATATTTATGTGATGAGGGATCGAACAGAGGCAATAGAGAGTTGGGGAGACAATAGCTAAAAATTATAGAACTCTAGAATTTTAGGGCTCTCATACCATGTTGATTTAGTAAATTATATTGAATAATATAATCATAATTCACAATCAGACTTTTATAAAGATAAATAAATAGACACCAAGAAACTAAGAAAGGAAAATACAAAAAGAGAAAATATTATAAAGGAAAATATTAATTAGGAATAAACCCTAACTGACATTAACAGAGATACAGGAAATTAGGGGTGTGCAAAATTTGGTCCAAACTGAAGGTTCTTTCTATTTTTCAGGGATTTTTGGTTCATTGCTTGAAAGAACTGGTTTGATCGGTTTGGTTATTGATTCAATAGTTAAACATGTTGGGATTGGTGTCCTAATTCTTCCGGAGTCTCGTAGTTTGTAAACACTATACACATTGTTATTAATAAAAATAAGAGTTATTTTATTTTACATTTACTCATATCCAATAAACAAAGCTCCATGGTTATTGTATGAAAACTTAAGCATGTATATGAGATATACATGTGGATCATGCCTTAAGTGATAACCTAAAAAGATTTGTAGTATAAGGATTAAGGAGGGATACTTGATCCTGGTGGCACTACGAATACGACCCGCTTTGTAGAGATTTACAAGTGTTGTGAACTACTATAGATGGTTGATCCTGACCATTCATGTGGAGACATGCGAGTGGGGGTGTCCTATATAAAGAGTTTGTATCAGACCGAACCACGAGATGACTAGTCTCTTTATATAATGCCCTTGATACTTGAGACTTACATCTCACCTAAACAACCATAGGTGACATGACCTTAATCCTGAGTGTTTCGAGAACTCCTACCTTTGAGGGTGGTTCTTTGATTAGTATGAGTGAGAGTGGCCAGATTGCCAACTCAACAAGCCTACCTTTTTGGGGATTTGTCTGATTAGGGAGCTGGTAACTCAGTTATACAAGATGGAATTTTCTCATTCCCCGAAGCAGGGGTAAGTAGATAGATTACTCCCTTAAGGGCTGATTCCAAGTCTTGAATATAGTAGCCACAAATTCTCTTTGGAAGAGAAGACTCAGTCATAGTAGGACTATGATTGATGTGTTAGGATTGGTGTCCTAATTCTCCCGGAGTCTCGTTGTTTTGTAAAGATACACATTGTTCAATGAATAAAATAAGTGTTATTTAATTCTGGCCTTTACTCATATCCAATTAACAAAGCTCCTTGGTTATCTTATGTGAACTTAAGCATGTATATGTGATATACAAGTGGATCATGGCTTAAGTGATAATCTAAATCGGTATGTATATAAAGATTAAGGTGGGATACCTGATCCTTGTGACACTACTGATACAGCTCACTTTGTAGAGGTTTGCAAGTGTTGTAAACTACTACAAATGGTAGATCTTGACCATTCATGTAGAGACATGAAGCGAGGGTGTCCTATACAAAGATTTTGTATAAGACCAGAACCACGAGATGACTAGACTTTATATATAACGCCGTTGATACTAGAGACTTGCATCTCACCTAAACGACCATAGGTGACACGACCTCAATTCTAAGTATTTTGGAAACTCCTGCTTTTGAGGGCGGTCCCTTGATTAGTATGGGTGAGAGTGGCCAGATTGCCAACTCAACATGCCTACCTTTTTGGGGACGTGTCTGATCTAGGAGCTGGGAACTCAATCCACAAGATGGAATTCACTCATTTCCCAAACAAGGATAAGTATAGAGATTGCTCTCTTAAGGGCTGATTTTGGGGCTTGAACATAGTGGCCACAACTTCTCTTTGGAAGAAAAGACTCAGTCATAGTAGGACTATGACTTATGTTCATTAGAGGGATCAATGGTACTTAAGGAGACAGATGTAACTATAGGGGCATAACGATTATTGGCCAGCTGTACTTACGAGCGATCTGTGAAGGGTTGTCACACTTCTGATTGGTTAAGATGGACACATAATATATCTATGGTAAGAAGAGTTCAATTGTCTGTCTTTAGTGAAATGTCTGGCAGTTAATGGATGGTGGATCCCGTAACTAAAGAGTTTAGTCAGTTATTCACGCTCTCTTTGGATATGGTGGAGAAGGGTTTTATTACTTCGTCGAACAGTTCATTTGGTTAGCTAAATCTGGTTTGATTGACAAATGACTCTTGAGTCGCTTGCAGAAGATCAGAGTGGCAGTGGGATTTATCGCGTATGTTGGGAGTATTTGTTGAAATTTTGGGATTTGAATTGTCTTCTTAAAGATGAGGCATGTTTGAAAGTGAGTATTGAGCTTGCAGTCACCGGGGGAATGGAAATCTGGAAGAGGATGAGAAGATGAAGAAGTTGTGTGCGAAATTGTTGATGGACAAGCTTTCGATTGTTCAAGATTTTGTCGATGGGATTCATGGCGGTGGCGAACATTCGTCATGGAAATGGCCAATTTTCAGGTCCTCTACTAATTTCTTATGCTAATCTTCTCTCGGTATTGATTAGCACTCATATGAATTGGATATCATTCTGAAAATAACTTTTGATTTTACTAGGCTAAATTTTCTATTTATTTGAAAACATTCATAGCACAGAGCCAGACATTATATATCTCAAGAATAATAAGCACAATACAAGAATTTGATCCTAAAATTTCAATGGATTATTGTTACTCTTCTCCCATTTTTAGCTTGAAGCTTGTTACAGTTCAATTCATTGGTTTTCACAACCATTACCATTACAATAATCCTTGACCATAGGTTCTTGTTTTCTTCAATTGATTATGATGGTAGCTGCCACTTTTATCCAGTATAGGCCATCTTAGATTGTGTTGTTGCCGTGTTCAAAAGTATTCTGATCTATGGCACTTATCAGAGTGTTCATGTTTAGATTAAAAGTTGGAACCTACTTCAATGCCATTTGTCAATTCCCTTGAATCAATTATTCTAGTTAGATGATGGGTTAGATTTGTTTCAAGTCCAAATCAAGTTCAAGATGTTATATTTATCCTAATCCAACTTAAAATCAATAACTTTTAAGATTTAACCCAATGCATGGTTTTGGTTAGATTGATAGAAAGTGTCTTGCCATTGGGGTATCTTAACACTAACCAACATTATTGGTATCCATGGATTTTTCTGAGTCAGAAGATCAGAACAATGCCTCAGATCTATGATTAACATTTGGTATTTTCTAGCTCTTCATTATGGTTTCTTTAACTTTACATTACGTAATCATTATTCTTTTCAATTTTTAATTTTGCTAAAATTTGAGCATTTAATGGGATTGGGTATTCCCTGCTTTCAAATTTGGTCATTTACAATTTCTTAAACGGGATATTGTGCTGTGCTTTGTAGCTCTCCAATCATTTGTATACACACTGTCACAAACACCAAGCTGCTTGAAAGCAGATATTTCCTTTTTCTTTTAGTTTGTTTTAAATAATGGGTTGTGAGTTTAAGGAACTTAACTTTGCTTTGCTTTATATGCTTATTTAAGGACATATTTGGGAGTGTTTTAAAATGATATATCACTTTGTCGTTTTTAGAATCACTTCAAGATATGCTTTTTGTGATTCAAAATCAATTTTAATTGTTTGAAAAGCTCATTTAAAAATGTAAAATCAAATGTTAAATTGATTTGAAATATTAAAAACATATTTGAAATATTAGTTAGTATGTTCACGCACATACTCATACATATACTTAGAGAACGGAGAAGAGCAAGGAGACGAGGAAGCCGAGAGAGCATTCCCGGACAAATCGAGAGATTGTTGGAAAGTGATACAATGGAGAGAGGGTCAACACTTGTGAGAGCAAGAATACACATCTAGAACAAAGTTGGAGTGAAAAAGAACAGTGTAAAAGGCCATGGGAAGCAAGACATTGCTTATCGGGTTTCTTGTCTCTCAAATCTATTTGTTATTTTGTATTCAGTACTTTATTTACAGAAAATGAAAATCTCATTTCAATCTAGTTCAATCTCTCCATACCACGCATGAGTAGCTAAATTTCTAAATGGGTTAAGAAGTACTTAGCAAGCATGACTTAAGATTTACATTTTATGCGATCATCTTGTCTTATGTATGCATCATTCACCCTTTAGATATACTTGAGAGAGTAGTCTAAAGATAGAATTTAGACTTAAGAGAGTCAAATTAGAATCTAGGCTTGAGAAAGTCAGATTAGAATTGCATAAGCAAGAAGTAGAAACTTAGACATAAGTTCTATTGCTATTTACACATCGCATGTGTCCTAGAAATAGGAATGATTGTATGCAGTCACCTTGTTTTATGTGTGCATCATTCATCATCGCATAGATAAGAGTAGAGGCTTGGACATAAGTCCTATTGATTGTTTCGCATATACATCGCATGTGTCCTAGAAATAGGAATTATGGCATTCTACATTGAGAGATGAAATGTTGTCATGTGTGTGTAGCATGATCGCATAACTTGTGCACAATCTTAGGAAGTGTTAGCTAAATCCCTTCTCAACCCCTTCATCGCATACTCATTGTAACTCTACATTTTCATCAACTTTGCGTTCAACTCCGTCGCATAGGAAAAACCTTAATCAAAACACCATCCACTTCATTTGTTTACCACCGCTATATTTACTTAATAGCCGATGTGTTCAGCCCTAGACTTACAAGGAAACCTAAGAAGGCTTATACTTGGGTCTTGTTAGGAAAACTTGCATGAACATATATCATAATTACACACACCACATATCCATCAAGAAAACGCAATGCCTACGTTTCTATTGTATTTCTAACTAATCCATTAACCAATATTCAAATTCTCCAACCAAAAAGAAGAAAAAAAAATTGTGGTCACTTTAAAAATTGAATCGGTTTAAGAAGAAAGCTTCCTACTGAAATCTGGCAAGTTATTAGCAGGTAAAACCAATCATAATTCAATTTATTTGCTTCATGAAAAATTTCCAATTTGAATGACTTTCTACTTCTCAATAATTTTGTTTGTCGCTAATGAAAATTTTCACTTTCCAACTCTCAAAGAAATAGAATAAAAAGGCCCTTTAAAGTACTAACAAGCCACTTTACACCATGATTCAATTAGTCTTTAAAGTAGAATAATTAGTCTAAGTCTGAGTAACCAGCAACCTCAAGGTTACTACTTCCATATGTGAGCATGTGATCTTTAGTGCCTTGTAAATATCTTAAAACCTTCTTTCCAACTCTTCAATGAAATAGTTTGAGATTTGATGGATAACGACCCAACATTCCGACCACAAAGCTTATATACGGCTCAGTATAGGTCTGAGCATAACGCCCAACTAAAGAAGCATAAAGGATATTATCCATTTCTTTACGCTCCAAATCATTCTTGGGACATTGAAATAAATTGAAATTGTCCCCTTTTTGGATGGAAATTGGACTAGGTGTATATGATTCCATCTTAAATCTTTCTAGAACTTTATTGATGTAAGCCTTTTGAGACAACCCAAAATTCCGTATGATCTTTTCCAATCACATAGGAAACTTCACTCATATCCTTCATCTCAAAGTTGCTAGAAAGGTAATCCTTACCATCATGCAGTAACCCACAATCATTAGCAGCAAGAGGAATATCATCTACATACAACACAAGGATTGGGAGGAGAAAATATATTTTGATTTAACATTAAAACATAAACAGAACCTAAAGAATAGGAGTTTCAAACAAATCTAAAACAAAAAAAAAAAGTTAAAATAAGTGAAATAAAAAAAAAAACTTGATATTAATATGCAACCATATAGGAGATTGTTGATTTTGTATGTTATATTGAATAATTGTTGATTATGTATATTATATTGAATAATCAGGATTTATAATTAGCCTTTTACAAAGGTGAATAAATAAAGACCAAGAAAGCAAGAAAGAAAAATACAAAAAGGGAAAATACTATAAAGGAAAATACTAATTAGGAATAAACTCTAATTTACATTAACAGCCTCTCTCAAACTCAAGGTGATAGGATGGTGAAAGACCCAAGTTTGTGAAGAAAAACTTATGAATCAAAACAATAGATCTGGATCGAAAACAAAAACTCGTGAAGAACGAAACCACGAAGAACTTTTGAACTAGAAATTGAGACCCATGATCAAAATATTTGAAAATGAAAGAAATGACCCATAACTGAAACACAGAGGATGAACCCACAAATGAAAATAGTTGAAACAACTAAATAGGTGAACTGGACTAATTAAACCAAACCAAACTAAAATCGGTTAGACTAAAGTGAATTAATGTGAAATCCAGATCTCAATTTCCCTACTTAAGTAGGTAATTAAGGGAATTAACTAAGTATGAGTGAAATCCATGTTGAAGAGAAGGAAATTTCTAAATGTTGAATAGATTTTCTTTGAGTTAAGCCTTAATTAGTGAAATTTGGCTAAGTGTAAAGCCAAAAGAAACCATACGTGTGGTGTTAGGAAACATTAAACACATGAGATGAGGTTGAGTAAGTAGAGGTTTAAAAGAGACTAAGCATTAAACCAAAGGCAACCATGCGTTTGTGAAGTAGGACGCATGTTGACCAAAGCATTGACAAGAGGTGTTGTTAAGAGTTGCTCATGCGTTGAGGCAATCGTGTAGCAAAGGAGCGATGCTACACGATGAGGTAGGCGATCACGTAGCAAATGCGCGAAGCTAAGCAATGAGGTAGGCGATCGTGTAGCAAATGCGCGAAGCTAAGCGATGAGGCAGACGATCGTATAGCAAAGGTACGGAGCTCAGCGATGCGCTAGACGATCGTAAAGATGCGAGCGGTGTTGAGAAGTGACGTGCTAGACGATCGAGCTATACGATAGGCAAAGAATCTACACGATCAGTGTAAACACTAGACGATAAGGTGTCAGTGTTAAACGATAGGTGTGCCAGCTAAGCGATAGGCTATGCACGAGATTGCTGAGAGCGGGATCGTTTACTAAATGATTGAGCTACATAATAAGGCATAGTGCTAAGCGATAGACGATTACAGTGAGAGATTCATTAAACGATGGAGCTAAGCGATGAAGTGCAAGAGCTGCACGATGGACTAAACGATGAAGCGGTGTTGAGGCTTGCGTTACGTAAGACTGATGAGCTTATCTGAACAAATGGCTATACCGAGAGGTGGTTAAACTTAAGTTAGTAGGAGCTAGATGAATTAAGTTTCATGCAAAGGAAGTCTTATGCATGAGGAAGACAACTCAAGTAGGTGTGTGGAATGAGAGTAGGTGAATGGTAAGGAAGTAGGTGGTGGCAAAACATGGTGCAAACACTTCAAGAGTAGGAGGTGTCTTGCATTGAAGGCTTGGTAAAGATGAGAATGATCATTTCCTTTAGCCTATAAATACCACCACAAGAGGTCTCTTCAGTACATAACTCAAAATCCTCTTGAAAAAAACATTAGGAAGAGTGTTTAAGAGCAGTTTCGGAGATAACCATGTGTTAACCATGAAGTTCCAAGAGGACAAGATGTTGTTAGACAGTGAAGTCTGGAAGTGGCATCAACTTGAGACGAGGATTTCTCCTAGAATCCTCGTGTGTTTGGAGTGATTCTAAAGGCACTTAAAAGCTCTGAGAGTCTAATTTTCATGATAAGGCTGCCAGAGAAGAAGCTCCAAGTAATTGGGCTAAAGAGTGAAGAAAAGACAGAGGGGTCGAGCTGTCGAGTACGCTTGGGCCAGTCTTAATGTTTTGAAAATTCCGGCCAAACCACGAGAAGTTCTGAGCTAAGATTTTAATGTAAGCTTCTTGAGATAGTTTAGAGCATTTTTGTAGAAGGAAATATCTTGAGATAGGCTTGGAACTATGAGTAATCTGAGCTTTCAGTTAAATCTGGATCTTAAGGGTTCGAAAGGGAGCCTGAGGTGATCAATGAACTCCTAGAAAAAAAGGTTCCTATCCTTACCAAGATGAGTGGTATTCCTTTAAGTCTAAAGCATATCTTTTAGAGTAAATTGTTTATGTTTATGTTATGAATGAGTAAATAGCATGTGAATGAGAATATATGATCGGGATGATCAGGGGGTCAATAGACCTAGTTTTTTAGCCGAGTGGAACCTCACGGGATGGTCAGGGGACCGAGAGGTCTAGTTCCTAAGCCTGTAGAAGGAACCTCATATGGGATGGTCAAAGGGCCGACAAACCTAGCTTCTGAACCCATGAGCGGGGAGCTATGTGCACATAGGGAATAAAAGAAGAACACAAAAGAGCAAGCGTTTATGATTAGTAACAGGTAACTATCTACCGTGCGTATAGATAGAAGTTGAGACAGACTCATTCAAAGCTATGGTTTGATTTTTAACCTCATATTTATGATATGCTTGTTATTTATGAGCTAAAATAGACTCTAGATGTTGCTTACTACTCACTGAGCTTTGTGAAGCTCATTCTATTATTTCATGTTTTTCTTCCCAGGTAATGAAAGGTGAGGAGTTCCAAGGTGCTGCTAAGGTCAAGGTCTGCCACAAGCCACAGTCATACTTCCGAGGTTTTAGAATTAGTGATGTAAACTTTGTAGTTAAGTCTTGGAGTTGTATAAACATTACATTGTAGTAATAAAATGGGCCTGTTTAATCAATTGTTGTTTATCTCCTTGACTTAAAGTTTACTGAGTGTATTAAAGAGGTTCAGATGGGCAGTAGGTATTACAAAAGGGTGATATATGTAGTCCCTCACGCCTCTCCTCGAGCTCAGGAGGCGGGTTCGGGGCAGGGTGTGACAACTTGGTATCAGAGCATAAGTTTCTAGGAAAGTTGAAGAATTAGTTGATACCAGTTTGGTATCAAAACATAAGTTCTTGTAAACAGAAGGGTTAAGTTTAGAAAACCTAAGGTTTGAGTTCGGTAAAACCGGAGGGAAGTGTGGTAGAGTAAAGATTTAAAGAGAAATCTAAGAAGTTGGTCAAAGTGAGACTAAGAAGAATAGCGGAAGTGGCATGACCTAGCAGGCAACCGGAGCTGGAACTCACAACACTACCTGAAGATCTACTGAGAAAGGTAAGTATGAATTTAAGTTATTCTCATTTAGAGTTTGAGATTGAAAAGTTATTGTAGATAGTTTTGTTCAACGATTAGCTAAGAGATGGCTAGGAGAAGTATCATTGACAAACTAAGAAGATAATATCAGAGTAGCGCAATAGAAGCGTGGTAATAGACAAGGTTATAAGAGTTTACAACAGTGGTTATTGTGAAACCTTAGGCCGAAGTAAGTACGAGTAAATTTCGAGGACGAAATTTTCTTAAGGGGGGAGGAATTTTGAAACCTGGATCTCAATTTCCCTACTTAAGCAGGTAATTAAGAGAATTAACTAAGTATGAGTTAAATTCTATGTTGAAGAGAAGGAAATTTCTAAGTATTGAATAGATTTTCTTTGAGTAGCTTTGAATTAAGCCTTAATTAGTGAAATTTGACTAAGTTAAAGCCAAAACAAACCATGCGTGTGGTATTAGGAATTATTAAACGTATGAGATGAGGTTGAGTAAGTAGAGGTTTAAAAGAGATTAAGCATTAAACCAAAGACAACCATGCGTTTGTGAGTTAGGATGCATGTTGGCCAAAGAATTGGCAAAAGGCATTGCCAAGAGTTGTTCATGTGTTGAGGCTGCGTGAGCGAGGGCAGAGAAAGCGAGAGAGGCTTGAGCATAAGGCACTGGGCAGATGATCGTATAGAAGTAAGCAATACTACACGATGAGGTAGGCGATCGTGTAGCAAAGGAGTGGCGCTACACGATGAGGTAGGCGATCACGTAACAAATGTGCGAAGCTAAGTGATGAGGTAGGCGATCGTGTAGAAAATGCGTAAAGCTAAGCGATGAAGTAGGCGCGGAGTTCAGCGATGTGCTAGATGATCGTAAAGATGTGCACGATGTTGAGAAGTGACATGCTAGACGATCAAGCTATATAATAGGCAAAGACACTACACGATCAGTGTAAGCGCTAGACGATAAGGCGTCAGCGCTAAATGATAGGAGTGACAGCTAAGCGATAGACTATGTGCAAGATTGTGGAGAGCGAGATCGCTGAGAGCGGGATCGTTTACTAAACAATTGAGCTACACGATATGGGGTAATGCTAAGCAATAGACGATTACAACGAGAGATTCATTAAACGATGAAGCTAAGCGATGAAGTGCAAGAGCTAGATGACGGACTAAACGATGAAGCGGTGTAGAGGCTTATATTATGCAAAACTGATGAGCTCATCTGGACAAATGGCTATATCGAGAGGTGGTTAGACTTGAGTTAGTAGAAGCTGGATGAATTAAGTTTCATGCAAAGGAAGTCTTATGCATGAGGAAGATAATTCAAGTAGGTGTGTGGCATGAGAGTAGGTGAATGCAAGGAAGTAGATGGTGGAAAAACTTAAGGAAATCGAAATCGAGATTTCCATATGCAGCGGAACAAGACTATTCCAAATTACAATCATGAATGAACATATATTTACAGTCGACTTTAAAGCAAACGGTTATACAAATAATTCCAGAAATTATAGCATGAACAAAACAAATGCATAAAGGGATCAAACTCTACGCACAAATGAGGATGCGTCTCCACGCTCCGATGCACACGAACGCTCGAACAACAGCAGCCTGGAACACCTGATCTACATGATCGCAACACCACAGCAACACAGCACGAACACTTCGCGCTCGGCCACGAACTCCTCAATGATCGCCTCAGTCACGAACTCCTTTGCAACACGAACGGCCTCCACAGCACCACGAACGGCCTCCAACAAACCTCGACAGTTTTGAGTTGAGTCTGACACCACCAACAAGGTGACCTTGGTATTCTCGGTGTGAGAATCTAGAGGATGGGCTCTATTTGGACTTGGTATGAGGCAGAGGAATAGAAGAAACAACGATCGCGTACACGACTGGGCAAGTGGGAGATGGCGGAGACCTATCGTATAGGTCAATGCCCAATTGTTTAGATAAAGCTAAGCGATCGTCTAGCAAAAGCTATGTGATCGTTTAGCTTGGTTTGTCGCCTATAGACACTACACGATTGTTTACCTTGGGCCAGCGATCGTCTAGCAAAACTATGCATTCGTTTAGTAAATACTGCACGAGCGTTTAGCTCTACTCTTCACAATTGCTTAGCTCGCCCAGCCGTCATTTAGTAAATCCAGATTTATGTGATGACTTCGTGAGTTTCTTTTTCACCGAGAGAAAACTCAAAACTTTTTTAATCAATTTGTAAAACCTTCTTTTAAAATAGGAAAGCCACTTTCCTTTTAAACTCACGGTTACCATGACCCAATAACCACCCACTACTTTGGTTATTTAAAAGAAAAATAATTAATTATCCAATAATTAATATTATTATAAACATAAATGATAACCAACTTATCATACTATATTTATAACCTATAATTTTAATATTTCATCTCATGAAACATATAAACCATAGTTCTTTTTCTTTTTCATGGTACTTAATGTAAATCTCATTTACATCAATCCTCCACTAGATGTATCTCATACATCATACCGATTATATCATATATAATCAAAATACCTCTTGTTAATTTGAACATTTCAAATCAACACCAAGAACTGATCCTCAACTGAATCCAAGCTACCAAGGGGACCTCATGGACCTGTAGCTTGAAGCTTCAATGGTACGTGAATAACTGACTAAACTCTTTAGTCACGGGATCCACCATCCGTTAACTGCCAGCCATTCCACTAAAGACCGATAGTTGAACTCTCCTTACCACAGATATATTATGTGTCCATCTTAACCAATCAGCAGTGTGACAACCTTTCACAGATCGCTCAGAAGTACAGCTGGGCTAATAACCGTTATGCCCCTATAGTTACATCTGTCTCCTTAAGTACCATTGATCCCTCTAATGAACATAAGTCATAGTCCTACTATGACTGAGTCTTTTCTTCCAAAGAGAAGTTGTGGCCATTATGTTCAAGCCCTAGAATCAGCCCTTAAGAGATTAATCTCTCTACTTATCCGTGCTTCCAGAAAGAAGTGAATTCCATCTTGTGGATTGAGTTCCCAGCTCCCAGATCAGACAAGTCCCCAAAAAGGTAGACATGTTGAGTTGGCAATCTGGTCACTCTCACCCATACTAATCAAAGAACCACCCTCAAAGGTAGAAGTTTCCAAAACACTCAGGATTGAGGTCGTGTCACCTATGGTCGTTTAGGTGATATGCAAGTCTCTAGTATCAATGGCGTTATATACAGAGTCTAGTCATCTCGTGGTCCAGGTCTTATACAAACTCTTTGTATAGGACACCCCCACTCCACGTCTCCATATGAATGATCAGGATCTACCATCTGTAGTACTTTACAACACTTGCAAACCTCTATAAAGCGGGTCGTATCCGTAATGTCACCAGGATTAGGTATCCCACCATAATCCTTATACCATAGACCGATTTAGGTTATCACTTAAGGCATGATCCACTTGTATATCACTTGTACATGCCTAAGTTCACATAAGATAACCAAGGAGCTTTGTTTATTGGATATGAGTAAATATTAGAATTAAATAATACTTATTTTATTCATTGAACAATGTGTATCTTAATAAACAACGAGATTTCGAGAGAAATAGGACATCAATCTCAACAAAAACATGGTGCAAACACTTCAAGAGTAGGAGGTGTTTTACATTGAAGGCTTGGTAAAGATGAGAAGGATCATTTCCTTTAGCCTATAAATACCACCACAAGAGGTCTCTTCAGTACATAACTTGAAATCCTCTTAAAAAAACATTAGGAAGAGTGTTTAAGAGAAGTTTCAGAGATAAGCATGCGTTGACCATGAAGTTCCAAGAGGAGAAGATGTTGTCGAACAGTGAAGTCTGCAAGTAGCATCAAATTAGGACGAGGATTTCTCCCAAAATACTCGTGCGTCTGGAGTGATTCTAAAGCCACCTGAAAGCTTTGAGAGCCTAGTTTTCATGGTAGGGTGCCAGAGAAAAAATGGATAAAAAGAAAGAGGATGTAAAAAAAAAAAAAATAAAAAAAAAAATAAAATAATAACAAGGCATAAAATAGAAAAACGTGACTAGAAAGAAAGCTACTGAAATAGAAAAAATAAAAATTGAAAAACCCAAAAAACATAAATATAACGGATAAGAAGCAAAAAAAGAAAGGCAACACAATACCAAACTAACAACAAAACCAAACGCACCTCTGGAAACAAAAGCTCCAAGGAATCGGGCAAGAGAGTGTAGAAAATTCAAAGGGGTCAAGCTATCGGGTAAGCTTGGGCCAGTCTTGATGTTTTGAAGATTCCGACCAAACCACGAGAAGTTTTGAGCTAATATTTTAATGTACGCTTCATGAGAAATTTTATAACATGTTTGTAGAAGAAAGTAATCTAAGCTTCAAGTTAAATCTGGATTTTAGGGTTTGAAAGAGAGCCCAAGGTGATCAAGGAACTCCTCGAAAGAAAGGTTCCTATCCTTACCAAGGTGAGTGGTATTCCTTTAAGTCTAAAGCATATCTTTTAGAGTAAATTGTTTATGTTTATGTTATGAATGATTAAATAACATGTGAATGAGAATATATAATCGTGATGGTCAGGGGGTCAATAGACCTAGTTTCTGAGCCGAGTGGAACCTTATGGGATGGTTAGAGGACCGAGAGGTCTAGTTCCTGAGCTTGTAGGAGGAACATCGTATGGGATGGTCAAAGGGCCGATGAGCCTAGCTTCTGAGCCCATGAGCGTGGAGCTATGTGCACATAGGGAATAAAAGGAGAATGCAAAAGAGCAAGCGTTTATGATTAATAACAAGTAACTATCTACCGTGCATGTAGATAAAAGTTGAGACAGACTCATTCAAAGTTAAGGTTTAAGTTTTAACCTCGTATTTATGATATGCTTGTTATTTATGAGTTGAAATAGACTCTAAAAGTTGCTTACCACTCACTGAGCTTTGTGAAGCTCATCCTGTTATTTCATGTTTTTCTTCCTAGGTAACGAAAGGTGAGGAGTTCTAGGGTGTTACTAAGGTCAAGGTCAGCCACAAGCCACAGTCACACTTCCGAGGTTTTAGAATTATTGATGTAAACTTTGTAGTTAAGTCTTGAAGTTGTATAAACATTAATTGTAATAATAAAATGGGCATGCTTAATCAATTGTTGTTTATCTCCTTGACTTAAAATTTACTGAGTGTATTAAAGAGGTTCAGATGGGCAGTAGGTATCACAAAAGGACAGTATCTGCGGTTCTTCACGCCTCTCCTCCGGCTTAGGAGGTGGGCTTAGGGCAGGGTGTGACAATTGAACCAGCCTAACTGAACAAAAATTAAACTAATTCCAGAACATGATCTAAGATAAATCTGAACGTGAGTGGATTGAGGTAACTGATCCATGGTCGACGGGTTGTGCACGACGCATCCGTGGTGGATGATTTCATAGGCGACAGGGCTACGAGTCGACAAGTGAAGAACATAAAATTTGGTTACGCACGAACTAAAAATGTATTGGACAACAATGAAAAGAATTAGGCAAAATGGGACCGGACAGATCTAAGGCAAGCGACAAAAGACGACGATTGCATAGATCTAGAAGTGACAATTTGAAACGAGACCAATGGATCTGGACAACGTTGATTTGGATGGATTGAGTGCAAGAGAATCTGGCTGGCTACACATGCGTGCAAGCACAATAACAAACGAAATGTATTTGTACTTGTGTCGTAGTGACAGTTGGAGCATAGCTAGGTGACAATGGCAGAATAACTATACTAAACTCCAATGGGCGACGCTAGAGAAGGGAGGGGTTTGGCTGATGACAGAGTGGGTAGAAATCGGGGCAAGACAACAGATTTATGCGAGGAAGGATCGAATAGAAGCATTAAAGAGTTGGGGAGACGGTAGCTAAAAATTATAAAACTCTAGGATTTTAGGGATCTCATACCATGTTGATTAGTTAAATATATTATATTGAATAATATAATCATAATTTACAGTTAGACTTTTTTAAAGGTGAATAAATAGACACCAAGAAACTAAGAAAGAAAAATAAAAAAAGAGAAAATACTATAAAGGTAAATATTAAAATTGGATAATTAATTTATTTATGAATATGTTTTACATTAAAAAAAATTGGATAATTATTGTTTTGTAATATTATATAATTAGTTAGACAAATTAAAATTATGGTCCATGTGGTTTGGAGGCAGTTAAAATTTAGTGCATGTGGTTTTTAATTAGAATTTAGTCTTTATAGTTTGAAAAAAGTTTCATAAACAGTCCCTATACTAGGGTCTATTAAGAGGATTTTAACAAACTATAGGAACTATATATGAAATTAATTATATCAAAGCATAGAGATTAAATTCTAACTTTTGAAATCATAAGGACTAACCTGAAGATCTACTGAGGAAGGTAAGTATGAATTTAAGTTATTCTCATTTAGAGTTTGAGATTGAAAAGTTATTGTAGATAGTTTTGTTCAACGATTAGCTAAGAGATGGCTAGGAGAAGTATCGTTGACAAACTAAGAAGTTAATATCAGAGTAGCGCAGTGGAAGCGTGGTAATAGACATGGTTATAAGAGTTTACAACAGTGGTTATTGTGAAACCTTAGACCGAAGTGAGCACGAGTAAATTTCGAGGACGAAATTTTCTTAAGGGGGGGATTGTGAAACCCGGATCTCAGTTTCCCTACTTAAGCAGGTAATTAAGGAAATTAGCTAAGTATGAGTTAAATTCTATGTTGAAGAGAAGGAAATTTCTAAGTTTTGAATAGATTTTCTTTGAGTAGCTTTGAGTTAAGCCTTAATTAGGGAAATTTGGCTAAGTGTAAAGCCAAAATAAACCATGCGTGTGGTGTTAGGAATTATTAAACACATGAGATGAGGTTGAGTAAGTAGAGGTTTAAAAGAGATTAAGCATTAAACCAAAAGCAACCATGCATTTGTGAAGTAGGACGCATGTTGGCCAAAGCATTGGCAAGAGGTGTTGCCAAGAGTTGCTCATGCGTTGAGGCTGTGTGAGCGAGGGCGGAAAAAGCGAGAGAAGCTTGAGCATAAGACATTAGGCGGATGATCGTATAGAAGTAGGACACCAATCTCAATAAAAACATGGTGCAAAAACTTCAAGAATAGAAGGTGTCTTGCATTGGAGGCTTGGTAAAGATGAGAAGGATCATTTCCTTTAGCCCATAAATACCACCGCAAGAGGTCTCTTCAGTACATAACTCGAAATCCTCTTGAAAAAAAAACATTAGGAAAAGTGTTTAAGAGAATTTTCGGAGATAAGCATGCGTTGACCATAAAGTTCCAAGATGAGAAGATGTTGTCGAACAATAAAGTCTGGAAGTAGCATCAAATTAGGACAAGGATTTCTCCTAGAATACTCGTGCGTTTGGAGTGATTCTAAAGCCACCTAAAAGCTCTGAGAGCCTAGTTTTTATGGTAGGGCGCCAGAGAAGAAGCTCCAAGGAATCGGGCTGGAGAGTGAAGAAAATTCAGAGGGGTCGAGCTGTTGGGTAAGCTTGGACCAGTCTTGATGTTTTGAAGATTCCGACCAAACCACGAGAAGTTCTAAGCTAATATTTTAATGTACGCTTCATGAGAAATTTTATAGCATGTTTGTAGAAGGAAGTAATCTAAGCTTCAAGTTAAATTTGGATCTTAGGGTTCGAAAGAGAGCCCAAGGTGATCAAGGAACTCCTAGAAAGAAAGATTCCTATCCTTACCAAGGTGAGTGGTATTCCTTTAAGTCTAAAGCATATCTTTTAGAGTAAATTGGTTATGTTTATGTTATGAATGAGTATATAGCATGTGAATGAGAATATATGATCGGGATGGTCAGGGGGTCAATAGACCTAGTTCCTGAGCCGAGTGGAACCTTACGGGATGGTTAGGGGACCGAGAGGTCTAGTTCCCAAGCCTGTAGGAGGAACATCGTATGGGATGGTCAAAGGGCCGATGAGCCTAGCTTTTGAGCCTATGAGCGGGGAGCTATGTGCACATAAGGAATAAAAGGAGAACGCAAAAGAGCAAGCGTTTATGATTAGTAACAAGTAACTATGTACCGTGCGTGTAGATAGAAGTTGAGACAGACTCATTCAAAGCTAAGGTTTGAGATTCAACCTCGTACTTATGATATGCTTGTTATTTTGGAGTTGAAATAGACTCTAAAAGTTACTTACTACTCACTAAGCTTTGTGAAGCTCATCCTGTTATTTCATGTTTTTCTTCCTAGGTAACGAAAGGTGAGGAGTTCTAGGGTGCTGCTAAGGTCAAGGTCTGCCACAAGCCACAAGCCACAGTCACACTTTCGGGGTTTTAGAATTATTCATGTAAACTTTGTAGTTAAGTCTTGGAGTTGTATAAACATTATATTGTAATAATAAAATGGGCCTGCTTAATCAATTGTTATTTATCTCCTTGACTTAAAATTTACTGAGTGTATTAAAGGGATTCAGATGGGCAGTAGGTATCACAAAAGGGTGGTATCTGCGGTCCCTCACGCCTCTCCTTAGGCTTAGGAGGTGGGCTTGGGGCGGGGTGTAACAATTGAACCAGCCTAACTGAACAAAATTAAACTAATTCCAAAACATGATCTAAGATAAATCTGAACGTGAGTGGATTGAGGTGACTGATCCATGGTCGACGGGTTGTGCACGACGCATCCGTGGTGGATGATTTCATAGGCGACAGGGCTACGAGTCGACAAGCGAAGAACATAAAATTTGGATACGCACGAACCAAATAAGGGAAATTCAGTTTAAAATCAAAAGCGAAGACATTCGGTTTTAGCTATTCACAGTTGTTATAAATTGATCTATTCGATTCAATCATTGATTTTGCTCAAAATCAGGCCGAACTAAATCGTGCATATTCCTATCCCAAACAATGTAATGTACATGGTATTTTTATTGGCTATATATTCGAAGCAAAATAAAATTTAGAGTCTGTTTCGTGGAGAATATGAAAACTGAAACTTGAAAACAATGGATTAAATGAAAATAGAATTATATTTCATGTTTTCAGATGTGTGTTTGGTAGTACAGCAAGAAGTTGGATTATAATTTAAATAATTGTAAATTAGTTATAATTACTTACTAAATATAAGTTGACAATAAACTATTATTATAAACTATCATTAATTTATTTATGAACATGTTTTACATTAAAAAAATTGGATAATTATTGTTTTGTAATATTATATAATTAGTTAGACAAATTAAAATTATGGTCCATGTGGTTTGGAGGCAGTTAAAATTTAGTGCATGTGGTTTTTAATTAGAATTTAGTCTTTATGGTTTGAAAAATTTTTCATAAACATTCCCTATACTAGGGTCTATTTAGAAGATTTTAACAAACTATAGGAACTATATATGAAATTAATTATATCAAAGCATAGAGATTAAATTCTAACTTTTGAAATCATAAGGACTAACCTCTAACTTTGTCCAAACCATAAAGAGTAAATTTTCTATTTAATTTAATTTATAATAAATTACATATTGCATATTTTGCTAAATTATACAAAATATCTTTAAATTTTACACTTGTGTAAAAAATATCCTTGAACTTTCAAAATTATAAAAATGCTCTTAAACTTTTATAAACGGTTCAAAAGTGTCATTGCTGTTAATTTTGGAAGGAAATCGTTAGTGTTTAGTTTTGAAAATACCCTTGAACTTACAAAAAGTTTAAAAAATACCCTCACGGTCAATTACGAATACAAACCATTAATACCCGTTTCACTTTTATATTTTTAAAATAACTTTAAAATATATTTTTAATCCTTCAAAACCAATATAGATGATATAAAAATTGCATTTAAAAGTGGAAAATTAAGTAATTTGAAAATATAAAAAAGAATATAGATTGAGAAGAACGGAATCCAAATTATTTTAGTTTTGAGCCCAGCCCACTAACAGCGGTGTGAGCCCAAATTTAAGGTTTCAATTTAAAAATAATATAATATTAATATAATACAATTAATTCATCCATAAATGCCCTAAACTCCTTTCATTTCTTCTGAAATTTCCTTCTCTGTTCAGTTCTCTCTCTCATCGCCGAACTCCTCCTGGTTTGACCGACGTCGTGGCCGCCGGCTGCGTCTGCCATGGCAGTTTAGTTCGACCTTAATCAACTCATTTCATCTCACGATGATATCAGGTAACTTCAATTTCTTGTCGTTTCCTTTTCGCCCTTTTTAACTTTCTTCGATTTAGCCCTCTATGGTTGGTTTGTTGAATCTGAATCCTGTGCTTTTTTCTCTTCTTTTATTTTGAGATCTGAATCGTTCAGCTTTCCCCATTTATTTGGCTCCAATTAAATTATCATCAATAACCCAACAATAAAGAAAAAAACATCACTTTTATTTGTTCATTTGCAGGCACACAATCAAAACTGAAACATGGTTTTAGTGTTACAGACTTGTGTACACTATACTTTTGGAATAAAAGAAAAAAGAGAATACACTATGCAGAAAGAGAAGGCAAAACAAAAGTTTAAATAAACAAGTTTCATGCAATCAGCTCGATGAAGAGAGACGCCAGAACCGTGGTGGGATCTCCAAGAACGATACTAACAATGGTCTTGATGAAGACCTTAAGGATCCTCCAAAACTTGTTCCCTTTTCCGCCATCCCCACGCCCTCGAGCTTGAATTGCTTTCAGATTCACCTTCTGCAGAGCCAAGTTTGGGTCCTGATCGGCATTATCGACATTGATCCAGTCTCCTCCGTTCTTGTACCATTCTTCTAAAGCCATTTCAGTGGCACAAGCCACGTGAACATGGTACTTCCTGCACTCAGATATGTAGGACCAACCATTGTGTTGGCCGTGGCTTCTGATGGTCTTTTTGTTGCACCACATGCACTCACCTTGGACTTCCTTGTGGAGATTGAACTCCACGTCTTCAATTTGGTAATTCATCTTGAGGTTTTCACAGCAAGGGTGGAGATCCAAGTCACGTTTCTTGCAGTGGTACATAAAGCCATTGATAGGCTTTGTGCAGGCGTCGCAGATCCGTCTGCATTTGTCGTGGCAGGCTCTTGGTGGGATTTTAAAGAACTTGAAGGTGGAACGTGGGAAGAATTCATGGGAAATTGGTGAGTTTTTTGGAAACATACAGGCTTTGTGAAGATCAAAATCACACTTTTCGCATCGGTATCGAGGCCCAAAGCCTATTTCCTTGCAGCCATCGCAAGTGTAAGGTTTCAGATACTTCTTCAGCTCCAGTTCATGCTTCAGGTGGCTTGGATTACACAACTGCTCTGCCATTTTTTAAATGATGGGTGCAGGGTAAGGAAGGGCAGGGATGAGATTGGGAAGACTGCAAGCAGGAAATAGTAGAGAAGAAGAGGTTTGAGAAGAATGCAGAAATGGTAGTGGAGAGATTAGAATGCATATTTAAAGAAATCAGAGGCAATGAGTTTCGGGTAATTTCTTCTATCTTTTTGCTTAGAAGAAATGCATATGTGTTGTAAAGAAATTTCTAAACTCTGGGTTTTGCTTATGAATTTGAAAGAAATTGCTCAACTCTGGGGTTTTACTCGATCCATTTCTCTTCTACTTTGTTAATTTGTTTCAGCAGCTTCTTCTCTTCAGAAGTTTCTCACTTCTTTTTGTTCTTTTTTTTGGGTTTTATATTATTTATAGCATGGAGAAGAGTTTTGACTGAAATAATAATGATATGATTGGAGATTTTGCATTTGTTATTTCCCAATCCTTAACTCTGGGAGCTTTATTATTGACGTTTTTGCCCTTTTCTAGAGGCAATTTGGACCTTCTTATTGTAGAAAAGCTATGGTTAGGGGGTGTGATTTCAATTGAATTTCTAATGTTGAAAACTTTTCAGTGGGATAAGCTCATATTTTCTTTCCCTTTTTATTTACATTTTATAATTTAAACTAATTTGATGTAAAGAACTTTCTCGCTTGTCTTGCTTTTTATTTTCCATAACCATCAAAAGGGAAAATTCTCAACAACATATTTGAAACAATGGTCGTTCGACCTTGAGCTAAAGATAAAACACTCCTAGATTCGTCTCAATTAGAACAACTGAGAATACATGGAGGGGAGCATATAAGGATTCACAGAAGCCCTTGATTGAATTCAATGCAAGCTCCCGACCTCCAAGCCTTCTCATGAAACTTATAACATCACAAGGACGATATGGAACCTTGTTGTTCATTTTTAATGATTTTCTACACTCTCTACCATTCATGAAGTAACCTGCTTATGACCATTTTTAACAATGTCAATAGAACATAGATGAATGTCAATGAATTTTCGAACCATCCAAAAAACACTTTTCTTATATACATATGCACGTAGATACCAGTTACAAGAAGAGCGGTTGCAATGGAAGTCAAATGATGTTTGGTTTGACCTAGTGGTCTTAAAATTCAAAGTTGTCTTTAAGACCAATCAAGTATATGACTTTCTTTAGTACAAACTTGCTCCTAAATATAGAGTATTCCTTAATGAAAGGTCGGAACAGGAATAAACTTTTGCAAAATCAAGGATCTCAATAATTAAACATGTAATTATATCATATATATATATATAATTACTAATTCTCTTAATTCGAATTTGAAGGTTTCAAATTAACTTCTCGAATTTGAAGGTTTCAAATTAACTTATCACGTTATGAGCTAGTAGAGGACCTAATGGACCGATCATATGACTAGTAAGTTAACCCTTCACAGGTTGTTCTACCTCGTGTTTCTTAAGTTCCACTGATCCTCTAATGAACAATTGGTTTGAGGTCCAATCATCAAACCGAGTTTCTCTTGGGTCGATGAGAGGGTGCTCAAGACCCGAAGTCAGCACTTAAGAATAACCTCTATCCCTACAAACGGGTAGGAGCGAATTCTATCTTGTACCCTATGTACCTAACTATCTACCCGGTTTTACCCCTGAAATGGAAGGCAACCCTCACCCATGAGACTTATTGAGCCAATCCTCACCCATGCAAATCTAAGGATAATCCCAAATAAATAGGAATTCATAGTTAGCTCATTAAGATTAAGCTACCTAGGTCATCACTTTGAAATAGTCCGTCTTAAATAGTAAACAACATTATAAATAAGAATGACTTATTTCTCGGTTCGATCTTATGTAAACTCAATGCACAGGACGCTCCCACTTCCCATGTCACCACATGAACAAATTAGGATCACTTCATTTGTAACACTTTACAACGATTATAACAACTACAAAGTGGGTCGCATCCAACATTTTAAAACGTCAAGTACAATATTTAACGAAGACCTCTACTTTTTTAAGACAATTCTTGACTTTTTTTTCTTTAAAATCACCTATTTCTTGACATTTATTTCATAGAAACGTCAAGTATTTAAAATCGCAAACGTCAAGAAAGGTGGTTTTTCTTGTAGTGAACCCAACAAACTTCCACTTGGACTAAAACTCCAATAGATATATACAAATACAATGTTGAGTAAATGAGAGAAAAAATATAATAAACTAAGGCATCAGATACTCAGTATTTCTCTCACTTGTCCTTGTTCTATTTCCTTTGTAGTCCTAGTCCCATTGGAAAATCCTCGATCACCAGCGAGTATAACTCGATCCTTGATCCTTGAATAGAACTCGACACCACCACAAGATTACCTTGGTATTCTTGGTGTGAGAATCCAGGAGTTGTGGGCTCTGTATGATTTTGGATAGAGGGAAGAAGGAAGAAACGATCGAGTAGACGATCAAGTAAGCGATGAACAATCGTATAGAGGAAGAAGTCTATTGTATAGACTTGATACTCGATCGCATAGAGGAAGAAGTCTATCGTATAGACTTGATACTCGATCGTTTAGGCTCTAAGGCTATCGATTAGTAAAACTCGTTTTTACTCGATAGTGTTACTATGAAACGTTTCGAATGAATGATTTGAAAAACCATTTTTCCTTTTTATCTCACAATTACCATACAACCGTGAATAACTACCCACTCAAGTCGATTATTGAGAAAAAAAAATATTAATTATCATATAATTAATAAATTATAAATAAATACAATAACTAATTTATCATATTATATTTATAACCTATAGTTTTAATATTGCATCATATGTAACATATAAACCATAGTTCTTTTCCTATTTTATGACATTTAATATAAATCATATTTATATCAATGTCTCCAATCTAAAAATGTATCAAATACATTATATCAATTATATCATATATAATTTAATTAATTTAATTAAATTATATATAATCAAATTCCCTCTTGTTAATTTGAACACTTCAAACTAACCAAAAATATGATTCTTAACTTGAATCCATTGAACTACCAAGGGGACCTTATAGACCTGTAGCATGAATCTCCAACGGTACGTGAATAACTGAATAAACTCTTTAATCACGATATCCACCATCCGTTAACTGTCGGACACTTCACTAAAGACCGATAGTTGCACTCTTCGCACTACAGATATATTTCTGTGTCCATGGATATAACCAATCAACAATGCGATGACCCTTCACAAATCACTCATAAGTACAGCTGAGCCAAATTACCATTTTGCCTTTATAGTTACATCTAACTCCTTAAATACCACTGATTTCTCTAATGAACAATAAGTCATAGTCCTACTATGACTGAGTTCTCTCTTCCCAAGAGAGGGTGTGGCCACTATGTTCAAGACCTGGAATCAGCCCTTAAGAGAGTAATTATCTACTTACCCCTACATCGGAGAAGGAGTGAATTTCATCTTGTGAAGCTGAGTTGAATTGTCAATCTGGCCACTCTCACCCATACAAATCAAAGGATCGCCTTCATGAGCAGGAGTTCACAACTCACATAAGATTCATGTCATGTCACCTATGGCCATCTTAGTTAAATGTAAGTCTCTCTTATCAACGGTGTTATATAAAGAGACTAATCATTTCATAGTCTGGTCTTATACAAACTCTTTGGATAGGATACCCCCGCTCGCATGTCTCCACATGAATGATCAGGATCATATCATTTGTAGCACTTTACAACACTTGTAACACCTACAAAGCGGGTCGTATCCGTAGTGTCACCAGGATAAGGTATCCAACTTTATCCATCTACTACAAACCATTTGGGTTATTATTTAAACAAGATCTATCTGTATGTCTCTACATACTTGTTTAAATTTACATAAAATAACCTAAAATCTTAGTTTATTGGATTGAGTAAATGCTTATAAAATAACACTTATTTTATTAATAACAATATGTTTATAGAGTTTACAAACTATGAGATTACAAGGAGATTTAGGACACAATTCCCAACAGTTTCATCAACTCTTGTTGAAGAAATTGCTTGATCAACAACTCTTGTTGATCTATCTGTAGTTTCTCTAGATATCTCACTTAATACTAGCTTACTGCGAGATTGATGATTTTTAATGTGGTATTCCTCAAAGAATGCTACATTTGCCGACACAAATACTTTATCTTCTTAAGGATCATAAAAGCAACCACCTTTTATCTCTTTAGGATAGCCTACAAATAGACATACTTTCGTTCCAACTTCTTTGGATTTTGCACCAACACTCAGCTACACAAGATGGAATTCACTCATTTCCCGAAGCAAGGGCAAGTAGATAGATAGCTTCTTTAAGGGCCGATTCCAGGGCTTAAAAAATATGGTGCCACACACCTTCTCTTGGCCCAAGAGGTGTTCACACATAGTTGGATTATGTTGTAATGTTTATTAGAGGAATCAGTGGTACTTAAGGAGTGAGATGTAACTACGGGGGAAAAACGATAAATTGGCCTAGCTGTACTTACGAGCATCTGTGAAGGGTCATCGTACTCATGATTTACCGATTCCAGAGCATCGTACGTAGGAAGCGTTTAACTATTGGTCTTTAGTGGAATGTCTGGTAGTTAACGAATAGTGGATCTCGTGGCTAAAGAGTTTAGTTAGCTATTCACGTACCATTGGAGCTTCGAGCCATAGGTCCATAAGGTCCACTAAGTAGCTTGAATAAAGTCGAGAATCAGTTTTTGGGTCAGTTTGAAATGTTCAAATTGACAAGAGGGAATTCGATTATATATGATATAATTGAACTGGTTAATTATATATGATATAATTGGCTAAATGTATGAGATACATTATTATGGAGGAAATTAAATATAAATATGGTTTATATCAAGTGGAGGAGAAATTAGTAGATATGTGATATCAAACTATAGGTTAAAATATAATATGATTATATTTATTTAATAATTAAATTGGTTAATTATGTGATATTAGCCGAAATCCTCTCCTCAATCGTGCGTTAGTGGGAGAATCCTTATTCGGTTACTGTGACCGAAGAATAAAATGAAAATTTGTTTCATTTTGCAAAGGAAAAAAAACAAAAAAAGAGTTCGAGAAATTCGCAATCGGTGTGAAAATGTCTTGATCGCTTAGTTGAGAGTCTATACGATAAAGCTTCATCGTCTAAACGATCGCACACCCGTGTCTAAACGATCGCACACCCGCGTCTAAACGATCACACACCTTTCTCTAAACGATCGCTTAGCTTTCCTAAACGATCGTCTAGCGTGCCACGTTTTCTAAACGATCGTTTACCTATTACTAGACGATCGCTTAGTAAAACCTACACGATCGTGTAGCTTTCTCTAAACGATAAGCATCCCCGCTATACAATAGCTTTCTCTCCCACTTCCTTATCATCTACACGATCAGCCAATTCCTCCGACCTCTACCAAAATCACCAAAGACCACACTTTGGATTCTCATTCCGAGAATACCAAGGGCTCCAAGTGGTGGTGTCGTCCGCGATCTTGCTTGCTCGTGCTTGTTCGTGTTGCTGCCATTCGTGTAGACGATCGTGCTATCGTAGCCAACTCTTTGGTGGACGATAAAGTTCGTAGAGGGTAGTTTTCGCGGCATTGAGCTCGAGATTGAAGAGTCTTCAACTAGTATGTAAACTCAATTCCTTGTATTTTATTTAACAAAGCATGCTTTTAATTAGTGTAAATTGCATAACTGTTTGTTAGAATGTGTATGTTATTTTTCGGTCACAATGAAATCGGAAAGATCCGAACACGCTCATGGATGCTCTTCGTTAAGAGTTCCTTCACATGGTTCCCTCGAAAAGTGTTTTAGTAACACTTTACGAGTTATGGAGAGGACGTAAAGGCAATTTATGTCACTTCAGGATTTGAGGATGCCCAGTTCCTGGCTCCCAAATCAGACGAATCCCCAAAATGGTAGGTTTGAGTCGGCGACCTGGCCACTTGCACCCATACAAATCAAAGGACCACCCTCAATTTTAGGAGTTCCCAACTCACTCAAGATTGAGGTCATGTTACCTATGGTCATTCTAGTGAAGTGGAGTCTCAGTCATGAACGGTGTTATATAACAAAACGTTAACACTTTGTGGTCATGTCTTCTATAAACTCTTTGTATGGGACGCCCCTGCTCGCATGTCCCTACACGAATGATTAGGATAAGACTATCTGTGACAAGTCACAACACTTGTGACCATTCCACAAAGCGGGTTGCATCTGTAGCGTTACAAGGATAAGGTTTCCCTCCTATATCCATATACTACAGACTATTTTGGTTATCACTTAAGACATGATCCACTTGTATGTCACCACATACATGCTTAACTTACATCCAGATAACCAGGGATTTTAGGTTTATTGGTTTGTGGTAAAGAAAATAAAACAAACAACTGAGCAAAATCAAGATGTGAAGTAAAATATCATATATTATACAACACAAGCGTTCGTACAAACTGTTTACAAACTACTGGACACGGGACTTTAGGGCATCAATCCCAAAACCATATTCAATATATACACCGCAGTCTCTACTGCATGACATCAAAAAGAACTTGGCAACTGAGCATAATTCATCATAGAATGAACCATGTCCAACAGGGTTCTATTTCCCCTTTCTACAACACCATTTTGTTGAGGTGTGTCAAGTGCTGTGAGTTGTGACTGAATTCCATGTTCTATCAAATAGTCCTGGAATTTTAAATCTATGTACTCACTACCTTGATCTGATCAAAGTGTTTTAATCTTTTTACCTAACTGGCTCTTAACCTCTACCTTAAATTCCTTGAAATTTTCAAGTGTATCGGACTTATGATGCATTAGGCAAATGTAGCCATACCTTAAATAATCATCGATGAAGTTGATGAAATATTCAATGATAAAATATTCATACCTACCTCTCACTTTAACATTCATCAGACCACAAATGTCTGAATGTACTAGATCTAAGGGTTCTTTGGCTCTAAGACCTTTTCCAGTAAAAGATCTTTTGGTCATCTTACCCTCAAAACAAGATTCACATGGTGATAAAAAGCTATCTTCTAACTGGTTTAGAAGTCCACTCTTAACCAATCTCTCAATCCTATGGAGATTAATATGACCTAGTCTTAAGTGCCAAAGATAGGCATTTGGAGAAATTTTCCGTTTCTTATTTTGAGTTTCAGCTGTTTTAAACATCTTTATATTTAAAACGATTTTTACCTCAGTTGTTTTAACACATATAAGTTATTCTCTAGATTTGCAGAACATACTTTATTACCTTTTGAAATAATGAACATATCATTATATTCAAAAGAAACTTTGTAATTTTGTTTTAGCAAATATGAGATAAAATTAAATTCCTTTTCATAGAAGGAATGTAATAAACATTTTCAAGTAAAACGTGTCTATCTCCAACAAATAACTTTATATCTCCCATTGCTTTAGCTGAAATAACCTACTCGGTCCTTACCTTAAAGATTATTTCTCCCTCTGTAAGCTGTCTCCAGGAACTAGTTTCCTGAGCGAAAGTACAAATATGATTAGCTGCTCCTAAATCCATTATCCATGATAACTATCATTTTCTACTAAGCGTGTCTCAATGACAAGTGCCTTTGTAGAAAAACAGGAAGAATGAGGACATTCCTCTGTTAAAACATAGTTTAAATCATCAACTGCTAGTATATTCGATTTCCATGTTGATTTATTATGACCTTTATTATCATTGGAAGCTAGTGAATTTGAAGAAGACATGCTAAAATTATAAACAAATTCTAATCAGTAAGTTGCTTTTAAACCCAATCATATTTTAGTAAAGTAATAATGTACCCAAATATCATTATTTATTGCAACGATACTATAGTGAGTTAGAATAAGTGCTACCGAGGGGCAGTCAAATATCCTTTCACTAAAGCAAGACATTCTTGACTAAATACTATCTCCATAATAACTCGTATTTTGATAGTCATTTAGCTACTGTTTTCGATCAAAAACTTTCTAACACTTAGTAATTTTATAAGTGTAACACTCCATTTTTAGAACTCAGAGATTAGTGGCCCCAACGATGCTACCGAATTGGAGAGTTAAAGTTGGAAATCTACCTAAGAAATTCCATCCATTTCTGGAGTTTGAGTTTTTCCGAATCCTATGTTACAACTCTCTGAGGGGATAGCCATGGTTAGCGACTAGCTAATGCCGCCTTAAAGAAGACAACAGGCACAATATAGAAATCTCACGGTCCAAACTAATGGAAGAGCCCGTAGGATACGTTGACACACATCTTTTACCCACTTACTCCCCTATTCACCTTGATATTGACCCATGCAAACACTTTTCGAATGGAGGTCACTCCGAGGGTGACATGAAGCGTTGCATGGATCTCACGGTGTGAACTCTTAAGGACGTGAAAGCTAAAATCAACATACCGTATATGTTGTTAATTTCCAACTGAAATGTTCTATTTATTTTTGGGTAAATATTTATTTAGGAATGTTTCGGCTAAATAAACAACCTAAGTCCAGGTGATAAACCAGTTTTAAAACCTCACACCGCTCACATATACTCATAAAACGAGGTTAACAATTCTCAATTATTCGGCCATAACCCCGGGTAAGAGGTGTTCTGTAAACCGTCAACTTAAGTACCTCCAGTCTTAGAAAGGATTATATACCGATTGAGTTTGTAACCAATATTTTACAAGATAACGACCTATTTTAACTATTAAAACAAGCGGTTAACCTACATGAACATACAACTTATCTTTGTTATGGATTTTAAATGTCTAACCCGATTTTATAACAACTTATAAAACTTTAGACATGCTTAACATCCATAACATACATAAAGTATCTCATTATTTAATATAACACTTATATTAAAACAATTGAAACCCTAAACATGCATACTATATATTATAACTCCTTATAACATACTTTCTAAGCTTGTAACATACTTCCTATAGTGGGATTTTAAATCTACATGGTATACTATATGCACATACAAGATTTATTTAATTGTAACATACATCACATGCATAAATAATTAAAAACATATTGATATGGACTAGTTTTGACATTTCAAGCAAACAAAAGCCCTAAATTATTACAAAATTAAGCAAAACTAGCTCTAAAACTCTTCTGGGCCACACGAGCCAACCCAAATCGAACCCGAACCACCCAAACCAGACCTTTAGAGCATAAAAAAGGTGTTAAACTGGACAAAAACGGGTTGAACCGGACCTTTCAGACCTGAACCACCTGAATCGGTTCACTTGGACCGTCGAATCAGGTTCGCGCGCACTTTCTAGGCTAGGATGAGCAGCGTTGCAACGCTCTCATCCCAGCATTGCAACGCCTCCTGTTCAGGATGAGTAGCATTGCAACGCATTGTGGGCAACGTTCAGTGGCCTCGTGAAATCTGTTGCTGACCTTCTGTGCTTCTTTCTTCAATTATATCCTAAATTCAACTCTAATGGCTTCAATAAATTTACAGACGTTTAAACACACATTAAGACTCATTAAACAAGAGCCAATTACAAGAATTACAACATAATTGAAGAGAAATTTAATGCCAAAACTAAGAAAAACCATATCAGTTCATCATTTTCATACAACTTATGAAAAATACCCACCAAAACTAAAATTAACAGGAACTGAGTGTTTAAATCATACTCTGAAACCAATTGTTAGTTTCAAAAAGCATGCAGCGGAAGAAAACATAATCATTAAGCACTCTAATTCATTAATTTTTGTCACAAATCAAGCATGTTCATTCAAAATAAAAAAAAGGGTTTCAACAATACCTTTGGAGACTCTCTTCACATCACGAATTCAACAGTAATCTTCTCCTTTACTAGTCGTGAACCACCAGAAGATCTTCCCTACTATCCTTTAGGAAACTTAGATTGAGTTGTGGGACTCAAAACAAGTTGAATGAAAAGGAATTTGGGGAGAGAAGGTGACTGGTTTTCCAAAAACTTAAAGAACCTTTCTTCAGCAGAAATTCTTAGAAAAAACCATAGTTTGCATGTCTTTTCAACTGAAATTTATGTGTGTTTTGTGTAGGAAAAACATGGAATCAGATTGCAAAAACAGGGAATACCTCATTCTTCAACAAATTGAGTGGTATGGGAATGGGATAATGACTAAGGTGTTATTTCCCACAGTGGGAAAATCCCACTTTTTAGGATTTTTCCAATTTCATTTCCTTTTCTAATTTTGAAAAATATTTTCAAAATCAAAATCATTTTTCAGTTTTAGTTATTTAATTAAACTGAAAATTTTTAATTTTATAAATAATTAATTTTTCAAATAAAATTAATAATTAATTAAATAATTTTATTAATTCAATATCAAATATTAATTTAATCAAACACCAATTTCACTACCATGAATCTCTATTCATGAAATTAATATTTAAATAATCAATTTTTTAATTTTGTATAATTCCATAATTAAACGTGTAATTACTAATTCTCTTAACTCGAATTTGAACGTTTCAAATTAACTCATTACGCTATTCTAAGGTTTATTCCATTTGTGAGCTAGTAAGGGGACCTATGGACCTACAGATCATGGGCTCCAACGATCTGAAATTAATTGGCTAAACTCTTTAAATCGATTTAACCCCTATTTGTTAACTACTGGGTCATTCCACTAAAGCCTAATAGTTGCACTCGTCTCACTATAGATATATTGTGTCCACTCGATATAACCATGATTAGTAAGTTAACCCTTCACAGGTTGTTCATAATAACGTTAGGTCAATAGCTATCTACACGGTCTTACCCCTAAAATGGGAGGCTTATTGAGCCAGCACTTTTGAGCCAACTCTCACCCATGTAAATCTAAGGATAATCCCGAATAAACAAGTATTCATAGTTAGCTTAGGATTAAGGTTAAGTTACCTAGGTCATTGTTTTGAAATAGTCAGTCTTAAATAGTAAACAGTGTTATAAAGTAAGAATGACTTATTTCTTAGTCCGATCTTATGCAAACTCATTGCATAGAACGCCCCCACTCCTCATGTCACCACATGAACAAATTAGGGTCACTTTGTTTGTAGCACTTTACAACGATGTAACAACTACAAAGTGGGCCACATCCAATAGTGTTACCAGAATAAGGTACCCAACCTTATTCGTATACTATAACCATTTTAGCTATTTACTGAACTTAATCCACTCTTACGTCCTCAAGTATTCCTATAATAACCATCAATCTTTAAGTTTATTGGATTTAATCTTAACAATTGCAATTTATATATTCAACAATAACTTCTTCGAATAAACGTCAATAACACCTTTATGAAAATAGAATATGTTTCTAGTTAGTTTTAGGACATAAAACCCATTACCCTTCTTACTCATTTTGACACACTAAAAAACCCATTAATTACATTTTAGTTTTGAATGAATTAACAAATTACCATGCTACTATGGATTTATGAATGCCCAAAACCGTTGGGAATACGACCAAAATCCTACATTGGTTAAATAAGGAGATGATCGTGGATTAAGGAAGATGATTATCTCCACTGCTATGAGGCTTTTTGTGGTGAAAAAAAAGACCATGGGAGTTTAACTGGACAATATCATAACATTGCAGAGGACTACGAGCATAATGTAATTCAAATTCAATAAAGAAGACTAACCATTAACTTAATCAAAATATGTTGTACTATATCATTCTCATTTGCAAAGTCATTAAATCACCTTCAAATGCCATACTTTTGATTCAACTAAAACATCTATAATAGCTTCAGAATGTCAAGCCCTTCATATCAATCAAGAAATCGCAATGCCTATATTTCTCTTGTATTTCTAACTAATCCATTAACCAACATTCAAATTCTCCAACCAAAAAAAAAAAGACAAAATTTGTAGTCACTTTAAAAGAGTGAAGCGGTTTAAGAAGAAAGGTTCCTACTAAAATTTGGCAAGTTATTAGCAGGTAACACCAATCATAATTCAATTTATTTGCTAGATGAAAAATTTTCAATTTGAATGACTTTCTATTGCTCAATAATCTTGTATGTCGCGAATGAAAATTTTCACTTTCCAACTCTCATAGAAATAGAATAAAAATGCCCCTTAAAGTACTAACAAGCCACTTTATACCATGATTAAATTAGTCTTTAAAGTAGAATAATTAGTCTGAGTCCGAGTAACCAACAACCTCAAGGTTACTACTTCTATATGTGAGCATGTGATCTTTAGTGCCTTGTAAGTATCTTAAAACCTTCTTTGCAGCTCTTCAATGAAATAGTTTGAGATTTGATGGATAACGACCCAACATTCTGACCACAAAGCTTATATTCGGTTTAGTATAAGTCTGAACATACATCGAACTCCAAACTAAAGAAGCATAAGGGATATTATCCATTTCTTTACGCTCCAAATCATTATTGGGACATTGAAATAAATCTGAGGCGAGCGACAAAGGACAACGATTGGATAGATCTAGAAGTGATGATGTGAAACGAGACCGATGGATCTGGACGAAGTTGATCCGGATGGATTGAGTGCAAGAGGACCTGGGTGGCTACACATGCGTGCAAGTACAATAGCAAACGAAATGTATCTGTACTTGGGTGGCAGTGACGGCTGGAGCAAAGCTGGGTGACAATAGTAGAATAATTATATTAAACCCTAATGGGTGACGCCAGTGAAGGGAGGGGTTTAACTGATGATAGAGCGGGTAGAAATCGGGGCGAGGTGATAGATTTATGTGATGAGGGATCGAACAAAGGCAATAGAGAGTTGGGGAGACAGTAGCTAAAAATTATAAAACTCTAGGATTTTAGGGCTCTCATACCATGTTGATTTTGTAAATTATATTGAATAATATAATCATAATTCATAACCATGCTTTCATCCCAAATACAGGCATAAAAAAAACATACTTTCAAACCTTGTATCTAAAAAACAGGTATTTGTGATTCTCAGGCTTCAGAACCCCCTCAGATAAGCCCCCAGGCATTTCATTCCTAGGTTTTTTCGAGTTGGTCCAAAAAATTTTCCCAACCCAATTTATATAGAAAGTAGAATGACACCTGCGGAATTAAAAGAACTCAAAATACAGTTACAAGAATTGTTAGATAAGGGATTTATACGCCCTAGCGTGTCTCCATGGGGAGTACCTGTTTTATTTGTTAGGAAAAATGATGGATCAATGCATTTATGTATAGATTATCGGGAGTTGAATAAGTTGACAATAAAGAATAAGTATCCACTCTCACGCATTGATGACCTATTTGACCAATTACAAGGAGCCTCAGTATTCTCCAAAATAGACTTACGATCTGGTTATCATCAACTACGAATCAAGGAGTATGATATACCCAAGACTGCTTTCCGAACAAGATATGGGCATTATGAATTCGTTGTGATGCCCTTTGGATTAACAAATGCCCCAGCAGCCTTCATGGACTTGATGAATAGAATTTTTAAGGACTATCTTGATAACTTCGTGATCGTATTTATAGATGATATTTTGGTTTATTCCAAGTCTGAGGCGGAACATGAAAAACATCTTAGGGACGTCTGTTCCATACTAAGGAATGAAAAGTTATATGCCAAATTCAACATGTTCTTCTATCTTTGTGCTTAGAAGAAATGCATATGTGTTGTAAAGAAATTTCTAAACTCTGGGTTTTGCTTATGAATTTGAAAGAAATTGCTCAACTCTGGGGTTTTACTCGATCCATTTCTCTTCTACTTTGTTAATTTGTTTCAGCAGCTTCTTCTCTTCAGAAGTTTCTCACTTCTTTTTGTTCTTTTTTTTGGGTTTTATATTATTTATAGCATGGAGAAGAGTTTTGACTGAAATAATAATGATATGATTGGAGATTTTGCATTTGTTATTTCCCAATCCTTAACTCTGGGAGCTTTATTATTGACGTTTTTGCCCTTTTCTAGAGGCAATTTGGACCTTCTTATTGTAGAAAAGCTATGGTTAGGGGGTGTGATTTCAATTGAATTTCTAATGTTGAAAACTTTTCAGTGGGATAAGCTCATATTTTCTTTCCCTTTTTATTTACATTTTATAATTTAAACTAATTTGATGTAAAGAACTTTCTCGCTTGTCTTGCTTTTTATTTTCCATAACCATCAAAAGGGAAAATTCTCAACAACATATTTGAAACAATGGTCGTTCGACCTTGAGCTAAAGATAAAACACTCCTAGATTCGTCTCAATTAGAACAACTGAGAATGCATGGAGGGGAGCATATAAGGATTCACAGAAGCCCTTGATTGAATTCAATGCAAGCTCCCGACCTCTCCAAGCCTTCTCATGAAACTTATAACATCACAAGGACGATATGGAACCTTGTTGTTCATTTTTAATGATTTTCTACACTCTCTACCATTCATGAAGTAACCTGCTTATGACCATTTTTAACAATGTCAATAGAACATAGATGAATGTCAATGAATTTTGAACCATCCAAAAAACACTTTTCTTATATACATATGCACGTAGATACCAGTTACAAGAAGAGCGGTTGCAATGGAAGTCAAATGATGTTTGGTTTGACCTAGTGGTCTTAAAATTCAAAGTTGTCTTTAAGACCAATCAAGTATATGACTTTCTTTAGTACAAACTTACTCCTAAATATAGAGTGTTCCTTAATGAAAAGTCGAAACAGGAATACACTTTTGCAAAATCAATAACGTCCCCGAAGGGTCTGGACAACGAACCTAATTCATGGTTGTTGGCATTTGCATATATTGTATTTGCAAAAATCAGTGGACTAGATGGAACATAATCAACAACAATGCACAAATCATTATTGTGGGAGTTGAAAATAACATACATCGACCATAATAAACTTTTTCTTTTTGGAACCATCACGATATATGGCCAAACAAGAATTTCTGTGATTGACAGAAAGGAAAAACTTACTTTGGATCAAATCCTTAAACCGTTCAAAGGATGAATTTGGGGCGATAGAAATCTCAAGAGAGAGAGTTGTCATTCATCAATGAGTAGTTTGGAAAATAGGTGGCATAAAATCATTAGAACTACTTCAATTAGTAGTTTAAAATTGAGAAAATAGTATTAAAATAATCAATGTATAAACTAAAGTCAGAAAAAAAAAATTAATAAGAATAGATACTCTAAATGATCATCAAGCCACTTTACACCGAAGTTCAATTCTATTTGCTTCATTCTCCGTTTGACTCAATCTTTTATTTATTATTCTGGTAACCATATGCTCCAATTCCACCTTGGAAAGTAACAATTTCTATGCATTAAAATTTAAATAATTACTTGTATTCCTAGATATATTTACATCTAACATGCTTCTTTGGCTAGTTAAATATAAATATAGAAGAATTCAGTGCGATAGAGAACGATCAAAATCTACATTTAGTCCAAGGATATGTAGCTCAAAAAGATGATACAAGCACACCAATAAAGGTGATATGGGTGGTTGTAGCGAAAATTATAGCCATAAAAAGGGAAAATGCTCAAGAACACATTTGAAACAATGATCCTTCGACCTGCACCTGAGTTGAGGACAAAACACTTATGGATTCTTCTCAATTAGAACAACTGAGAATGCATGGAGGAGAGCATATAAGGATTCACAAAATCCTTTGATTGAATTCAATGCAAGCTCCCGACCTCTATAAGTATTCTCATGAAACTTATAACATCACAAGGATGATATGGAACCTTGTTGTTCATTTTTAATGACTTTGTACACTCTCTACAATTCATGAAGTGACCTTCTTATAACCATTTTTAATAATGTCAATCGAACATAGATGGAATGTCAATGAATTCTTGAACCATCCACTACAAGAAATTTGGTCTTTTATGTCGGTTGGAAAACTAAAAACAGATGTATAATGTCGGTTTAAAAAAAGTGGATCTTCAATGTCGGTTTTAAACTGACATTAAAGACATACTTTACTATTGGTTTTAAACCGACATTGTAGATACCCATTTATTTTTTTAATAAAGTATCCTCTCTCTTTCATTTAATTTCTCTAATAATTTTCTTCCGTCTCCTTTCTCACTTCTCTTCTCCAAATTCGCCAAACGCTCTTCTTTCTCGCTTCTCTCCTTCAAACCCTTGCCATTTGTCTGTCGATTGTGGGTGAAGAATCTGTCGTGGTCCATCAATCATCGATCGATGGTACAGGTGCATTCGTCGTGCAAGTTTGTTCGTTGTGCAGATCTGGCCTCCGCTCGTTGATTGTATTCATCGATCCGGCCTTTGTGTACAGATTCGACCTTCGTTCGTCGATCCAGCCTTTGTTTGTCATCGATCATGCGGGTCTGGTGTGGATTCGGCCTCCGTTCTCGACAAGTTCATATAGGACCTTAATGCCTTAAGAAATTCACATTTCAAGTTTACCCAAGAATTTCTGCTCGCCCTCCTTGGATATGGCGGAGAAGGGTTTTATTACTTCGTTGAACAATTCATTTGGTTAGCTAAATCTGATTTGATTGACAAATGACTCTCGTCGCTTGCAGAAGATCAGTGTGTGGGTGGGATTTATCGGGTATGTTGGGAGTATTTCGTTGAAATTTAGGGATTTGGATTGTCTTCTTGAAGATAAGGCATGTTTGAAAGCGAGTATTGAGATTGCGGTCACCGAAGGAATAAAAATTTGGAGCAGGATGAGAAGATGAAGAAGTTGTGTGTGAAAATGTTGATGGAGAAGCTTTCGATTGTTCAAGATTGTTTCGATGGATTTATGGCAGTGGTAAACATTCGTCATGGAAGCGGCCAGTTTTCAAGTTCTCTTCTAATTTCTTATGCTGGTCTTCTTTTGGTATTGATTAGCACTCATAAGAATTGGATATCATGTTAAAAATAGCTTTCAATTTTACTAGGCTAAATTTTCTGTTTATTTGAAAACATTCATAGCACAGAGCCATACACTATATATCTCATTAATAATGAGCATTCCTAAACTATTAATGTATGATAATGATTATTGTTAGTGTTCTCCCATTTTTAGCTTGAAGCTTGTTAGAGTTCAGTTCATTGGTTTCCACAACCATTACCATTACAATAATCCTTGACCATAGGTTCCGATTTTCTTCAGTTGATTATGGTGGTAGCTACCACTTTTATCCAGTGTAGGCTCTTTGATGAGATTGTGTTGCTTTCGTGTTCAAAAGTATTCTGATCTATGGCACTTATCAGAGTGTTCATATTTAGATTAAAAGTTGGAACCTACTTCAATGGTTCCATTTATCAACTCCCTTGAGTCAATTATTCTAGTTAGATGACGGGTTAGATTTGTTTCAAGTTCAAATCAACTTCAAGATGTTATATTTATCCTAATCCAACTTAAACTCAATAACTTTTACAATTTAACCCAATGCATATGGTTTTGGTTAAATTGATAGAAAGTGTCTAGCCATTGGGGTATCTTAACATTAACCAATATTATTGGCATCCATGGAACTTCTTAAATGGGATATTCTGCTGAGTTTTTTAGCTCTCCAATCATTTGTATACACAATGTCATAAACACCAAATCACTTTTAAACATTTGTGTGTAATTTTTTAGATTATTTTGTTGTCTTTCTAAGAATCACTTCCAAACATGTTTATTTTGTTATAGCTTTATTTTATATTATTAGATTTTATGGTGTGACTTTATCGTGTTTTTAGACATTCGGACTAATTTTTTTTTTTTTTGAAGAGGTATTGTAATTAAAGTGTGAGGTGGGAGAATCGAATCTCAAATCACGAGGTTGATAGTATAAACATCATGCTAATTGAGCTACGCTTTTGTTGGCTAAATTGTGTGAATATCATAAAGACACATTCGGACTAAATTTCAACATTGGGGTTGAGCATTAATTAACATTCCAACTCCCCCTTCCATTTTTTCACACCAATTCACTAATTAATCAGTATTCCATTATTAATTATTTCTCATATTATTTCTCTGTGAAGTCTAAAGATTTTAACTTTGTTTTTTATTATGCTGATGTAAGTTTGTGTATTTGATTTTTATTGTTACAGTTTTTCAAGGATAGGAACTAGAGGGGAGGGGAAAGAATTCATTAGGAGCATTCTTACACTTGTATGTTAAACCAATTCAATTTAAAATAGTTGGTTATATTTTCTTTTGGCTACTTGTATTTTATAAACTTTGAAAAGTTTTCTTACACTTGTATATTTCCTAATTATATTTATACAAACTAGATAGTTTTCCATCATGTAATGTCGAAATAAAGCTTTCTCATCTATGCGAGTTAAATCTCTTTACCTTTTTACCTTTCTTTTGTTTAAGGGTCATAATTAAATGGATTTTGTTGATGTTAAGTATGATGGAGGCATGGCTGCAAAATTTGAATATATTGAAATAGGATTGACTATCTTCTTAAGTACAACTCGTTTATGTTTAATAAATCATAAAATATGCCTAGTTCATGGATGTGAAAACTACTTCTATTGTGAGTACAATAATTTTTCTTCAATTGGTTTATAAGAAATTTAGATTTGGATTATTGTTCTTTTCTCTCTTGATTTGATTTTGATTCTATTTTTTGAATTAGATATTTGTGTCTTGAACCCTACTCAGAGGAGAATTTTTTAGTCTTTTAAAGCTAATAACATTAAGTTTTTTGATTCAAAATTGAAGGCAAAAATGTATATTGTGATATCTTCTCTTTCACTTTCTTTGTTTTCTTTTTCTATTAGATTGTAATATTTGTTCATGTAAATTATATATGTATGTTCTAGTTATAATTAGTGATTGTATTTGGATTATTGCAGAAGCCTTTCATTTCGATTTCGAATGATGCTATTATTGAGGCTCTAAAATTCTAATTGGTTCTGAACATTTCATCCGATAATATATGAATTTCAGTTTTTGTTTGTGTTATTTCTTCTTGTTTTGATCTTTTCAGATCTTTAGAACATCTTTTAATTTGTTTGCTATTTTATCTCTGGTTTTCAAATGTTAGGAATCACCCCATTTTGATCGACTACAAGTGTGGAAAGGTATGATATGATCCTAATCGACTTATATTCGTAAATTGTGAATCCATCTAATTATGAGAACTTTGTTGCTTTTACTTAGATAAGAACTTGTAGAAGTTTAAACCAAAATAAAACCTAACTTTTGTACCTACAAATATGATTAAGATGTTGGTTGTTGTCCACCTGATGCAAGAGATCATGGATTTTATTAATATATGTACTTAGTCTATATAGTTAGAGAGCTTTAGGATTGGTTGAGTCTTTCTGGGGTCTATTTTTAATCCCTTCATACTGTATTTACCCATACCTTTTTTTGTAAAATACATCTTGAAGAAATACATTATTGACATGGTATCAGAGCCCAACTAATGAATCACCACCGACATTCGTTCGTGCAGCCGACCCAGCCTCTATTTGCTTTTCGTCTGTCGGTCTTTGCTCGTCCGTGCCTTGACCATATCAGTGACTTCGTTTCTGTCCCTATTTTTCATTCGTTCATCGGACTCGTGCCCCCGTTTTTATGCCTCGCCCAGATTACGTTCGTGCCTTGCCAACCCACCGAATTCCTGCTCGTGGATTCGACGATCCAGATCTGAGTGCTCGAGTTGTTCATTGGCGACCCAAACCCGGACCTCTGTTTAACGAGCCAAACGAGCTTTATCTGATCCATCGATCCAAATATTCGTTCATCCGTTTCGTGTCTTTTCAAATAGACGACTGAGTTGAAAGAAGCCAAATCGAGTCGAAGGAGTCAAGAAGACGAGCCGAGCCGATCCTGTTTGAGCCGTTGAGCCGATATTTGTTGCGTTGACTGAGCCGTTGAACCGAAACTAATGTATGCATCATGTCTCATACTTTGATGGACATGAGTGAATGATTAATTTATTTCTTGACTTCCAAACTTAGTTCCAATCTTCATCTATATGACCATTAATTCTCAAGGTAAAAAGATATACAATTTCAACCTTTGCAAGACCCATCCAAGTAAGGTCTACCTTTGATTTTTTTTTAGTGCTTAGAAATTGGGTCTATATTTTTCTAATGAGCTTTCTTCCATTTATTGAACTATTGAGCTTTCTTGTTTTGTAGGTGAAACAAAGGAGTAAAGATTTGGTATTGCAGCTCTCTTTATGCTTTTTCTTGGGGAACTCTAGATCCAACACATTATGTATTTCGGCTTTATGGTTTTTTTTTTCTGCTTTAGATCTCAAATGGAGACTTTTTTTTTTCTTTTTTCCTTCTTTAAATGTCAAACTATAGTTTTGATATTTGAAAAATCTATGACTTGTAAAAGGTTGTTGGTTGTAGGTTTGGGCTAATTTAAACCCTCCAAAGTAGACAACCAGCTTTATCGAACTTTAAACTTTCAGGCTTTATGTATCAATATCAATGTAACTTGCTGATAGGTTACTTAGTTAAACAATTTATCATTTTCTTTATTGTGAATTAGTTAATTTTATTTTATTGAAAGCTAAGTTGTATACGTAGCAATTAAGATTTTATTTTGTGCATCTCAATAATGTCCCAAAAGGGTCTGGACAACGAACCTAATCCATGGTTGTTGGCATTTACATACATTGTATTTACATAAATCAGTGGACTAAATGGAATATAGTCAACAACAATGCACAAATTGTTATTGTGCAGGAGTCGAAAATAACAGAGATTAACCATAATACATCTTTTTCCTTGACAATCCTAATAATGTTTGATTTGTTTGGAACCATCACGATACATGGTCAAATGAGAATTTATGTGATTGACAGAAGGGAAAAACTTTGGATCAAATCCATAAACTTTTCAAAGGATGAATTTGGAGCGATAGAAATCTCAAGAGAGAGTTCTCAACCATCGATTAGTAGTTTGGAAAATAGGTAGCATAAAATCGTCAGAACTACTTCAATTAGTAGTTTAAAAATGAGAAAATGGTATTAAAATAATCAATGTATAACCTAAAGTCAGAAAAACAAATAAATAGGAATAGATGACTTTTTTAAAAAAATGAAGATGTAAGTAAGAAAACAAAATCAATATCTGAAAAATAAAATAAAGAAAACAAAGGTCACAGAAATTGAAAAAAAGAATATAATTTAATTTTTTTTAAAATTAGGTTAATGTGAATTCTAACTCGAAAATCAAGGTTATATCATTACAAAAATTGTTTTTGTAATGATATTTCGTTTTTACTATTTATTTTTTAAAATTATTTTATTAGGATTCAATCCAACCGATTAGCATATCTGAGAGTTATTTCAAGATGATTAAAATTTTTTTCAAAAGGAAAATTTTTATAAATAAAAAAATCCCAAAATTATTCACACTTCGTAGCAAAATATTTAAAATTTTTTTTGTACTTTTGAAACTTTTTGATACAGAGTATAAATATTTTTAAATATTTTTTATATTTAAAAAGGTTATTTTCAAAATAACCAAAAAAATGATTTTAATAATTCAAAATCAATTTTAATAGTATAAAAAATGTAAAACTAAATATTAAATTAATTTTGAAAGATTAAGGGGGTATTTGGTCCATGGATTTGGAATTAGGGGGTTTGGAATTAACCCATGTTTGTAATGACCGACTGTTATGACCATTAGTAAATAGTCGATGACCAAATGTTGTGATCTTCGACGATTGATTGTCATGATCATCGGCGATCGATTGACCTTTGTGATTGTTGACGACCGACCTATCGTCATGACCATCAACGATCAATCGTCTTGACTTATATTTTTTTTTTTTTCAATTGACTGACATTGAAGCATCTTTTGAACCATAACAAATATTATTATTGTGGAAACATATGAATTCAAAAGAAACTTCTGAAGTTTGGGTTTTGCATATGCTCAAATGCATATGAATCTGAATAAGATTTCTTGAAAATGTGTAAAAATCTGTTATTTAGAAAGATGTGAAGTAGTTTATGTTATGAAAGTTGGTTGATTTGTGGCCCAACAGCTTCTACTATTCAACTCCTCAACATTGCCATACCCACCCACATAGAAGGTTCTCAGTTCTCTTCTATTCTGAGTAATATTTTATCATGGGAAAGGTGTTTTGACTGAAATTCTATTAATTGAAAATATTCCATTTGCTTTGTACTTTCCCTGTTCTTGACTCTAGGAGCCTTATTGACCTTTTTGCCCCTTATAAGAGATGTTAATTGTATGGTATGGAGGGACTTTCTGTAGAAAGCTATGGTTAGATGGTCTAATTAAAAGTTGATATTATTCGACTCCTTTCGAGTATCTAGCCACCCCGATATTGATACAATCCTAAAGAGAAAGAACGATGGAGTTTTCAAAATTAAACTAACGATCATATATCTAATTAAAAGTTGGATTTCTAAAATTAAATGTTGAAGGGTTAAATTTATATAAATTAGTAAGTTTGGGGGCCTAATTTTAGCTATTGTATAAGTTGTGGGTTCAATTTTTATCATTAGACGTTTGATTTCTTACAAATTGACAAATAAAGAAAAGAGCTTAGCTCAGTTGGCATCAAATACCTATTATCAACGTCATGGTTAGAGGTTTGATTCCTCACAAATTGACAAATAAAGAAAATGTACATGATCAAAAGGGTAGGGGAACCACCTAATAGAAATGTGCCCCTTGGCATCTACTAAAGCCGAAAACTTTACTCCCCTCTTTGATGCCAAGATAGAAAAGGTTAGACTAATTCAGATTAACGTTAAGCTAATCAAAATATGTCGAAAATATAGATGCAAATGCAGATGTACTATCTCATTTCTCATTTGCAAAGTCACAAGACCCTTTTTAACTTCCTTCTTTTGTGTCATTGGATGCAAACATCACGTAAAAATCCAATTTTGTAAAAGGAATCACATTAAAATGCCATAATACAAATATGATTAATATAGAAGAAGAAAGAAAACTACTAGATTAAAAAAGAAGCTCAGACCATGAAGCTCTTTATATCCATCAAGAAAATACAAGAAAAAATGGTCAAAACAATCCTTTTTAAGTTTCACTTTTCACAACTAGTCCGCTTTTTGAAAACTCGTTAAAATAGTTTTCTCGATACTTCTCGGTCGAGATCGATCACCAAAATTTGTATAAAAAATTAACATTTTCAACCAATATCCAAACTATCTATTCTTTTTGGCTTGCTCGGTGGAATCTCGACTAGGATGAGGATCGAGATTCCGCAGAATCACATGATTTCCCCAATCTTAAGTAATCTTTCTAATGTTTCCAAAATTTAAAAATCGCACAACCAAATATTACTATAAATTTGAAAAGATAATTGGTAAATCCATTTAGATAATCAGTAAATCAATTTGAAAATTCATGGAAACATAAATTGGGCGTAAGATTTGCAAGACTATGCAAGATTCCCGGGATTAAGGGGGTGTTTGGTCTATGGACTTGGAATTAGGGGGCTTGGCATTAACCCATGTTTGGCCCATTGGAATAAAATTCCTAGGATAAAAAAATAAAACTCGTGGGTTCGAAATATGTTTCTTAATCAATGCCATAGGTTTGAGAAATTTTCTCTTTTATCTCCTACCTCTTATTAATAGTCGTTGATCGCCTTGGTAAGAACCATCGGCCGACTTTCATGATCTACTCTTGGCAACCAATAGTCTTAATTGTTGATGACCAGTTGCCTTGACCGTCAACGAGTAGTCATTTAGATTGTCAAAGAACGATCGTCTTGATCGTTAATGAAAGATCGTCTTGATTGTCTAGGACCGACTATTGCGGCCATTAACGACCAACTTGAACGTCGACAACCGACCGTCTTCACTGATAGCGGGTGATCGTCTTAATTGTTGATGACTGACTGTTATGACTATTAACAAACAACTGGTGACCAACTGTTTTGACTTTTGACACTGATTGTCGTGATCATCGACGATCGATTGACCTTCGTGATCCTTGACAATCGACCTATCCTCATGGCCATCGACGAATGATCGACCGACCATCTTGATAGTTGGCAATCGATCATTCGTCACACCATCGTCAATTGAC
The DNA here is from genome assembly GCF_027475165.1 of Benincasa hispida. Taxonomy (NCBI): domain Eukaryota; kingdom Viridiplantae; phylum Streptophyta; class Magnoliopsida; order Cucurbitales; family Cucurbitaceae; genus Benincasa; species Benincasa hispida. The sequence goes on from NW_028325389.1 coordinate 61,155, forward strand.
CATTGTGATTGTGTTCGATCGATGCATAATCGGTGATCGATAGTCAGAAATTGATATCAACATGCTGTTTGTGACCTTTGCCTATTGTCAACTTTTCTTTCCCTCCATTTCCCTTTCTTCCTTATTTTTCCATTAGATTTCTCATTATATTCCCCTTCGTTATTATTGCAAAAATAAATAAATAAAAGCAATCTCCCTTATTCTAGAATTTTCTCCTTGTTGAATCATGGTGTCGATTATGCTAGTCATGGATAGTTGAATGTTCTTAGTCGATTGATGCCCATTACCAATGACTAAGATTTTATTTTTTATTTTTCATCTCTCTCCCATTCTTACTCATTTTGACACACTAGAAAACAAGAAATTGACTTTTGCATATAGGAGCTCTAAAGTTTGAAGTGTTGAATCAATCATGCTATATATGGGTCATCAAATTCTCTTCACCTGCCAATGCACACCTACGGTTGATGGTCAACATTGGCAATTATCGACAATTTTTTCTTTGTTTCCTCCATCTTTTTCTCTCTTTTCCCTTCAACTTCTCCCACACAAAAGAAAAAAAAAAAAAAAGAAACAAAAAGTGATTGACGTATTCAAAATACTATTAAATGTGAACCTAAAAAATAAAGTATATTTCATGATTACAAGAAAAAAAGGGAATAATTTAAGGATTAGAGCAGAACTATCTTTGTTACAAATGTGTTAGTATGCTAAATTTCAAACTTTAGTACTTTGTTATCAAAAGATAAATTTATTATTTGAAAAGAGATAAATTAGAAATTTAAAAGCGAACAGAATTTGTTATAAAACTTAATTTCAAAACTTTGTTAGTTTTTTACTAAAAAATATATTTTTAATGGAAATAACTAAACCATTGTCATTTATAAATTGTTGTCATGGAAATTAATGGCAAATGAATTAATGTAGGACTACAAAAGATGAAACTAATATAAATTTTATTTTAAAATGGATGGATTAAAATTTTCTTTCAAAGTTATCATACAAATCAATTCAAAACACACTAGAGATTATATAGTTCACAAAACAATCACTAAAACCAGGAAAAAGAAAAAAAAAAAGGATCAGAAGTTCATAGTTAGTTCAAGATTAAGGTTAAGTTACCTAGGTCATCACTCTGAAATAGTCAGTCTTAAACAGTAAACAACATTATAAAGTAAGAATGACTTATTTCTTAGTTCGATCTTATGTAAACTCATCGCACGAGACGTCTCCGCTCCTCATGTCACCACATGAACGAATTAGGATCACTTCTTTTGTAGCACTTTACAACGATTGTAACAACGACAAAGTGGGCCGCATCAAATAGTGTTACCAAAATAAGGTACCCAGCATTATTCATATACTATAAACCATTTTGGGTATTTATGGAACTTGATCTACCCTTATATCTCCACACAAAGTTCAATTATTCATATAATAGTCATGGATCTTTAAGTTTGTTGGATTTAATCTTAACAAGTGCAATTTATATATTCAACAATAACTTTATTGAATAAATGTCAATAACACTTTATTGAAATAGTTTACAAGCTACAAGTTATAAGACATAAAACCCAACATCCTTCTTACTCATTTTGACACACTAATAAACAAAAAATTGACTTTTCCATCTAGGATCTCTAAAGGTTGAAGTGTTGCACCAATCATGCTACATATGGGTCATCAAATTCTCTTCACAGGCCAATGCACACCTACCGTTGTTGCTCAACATTGGCAATTATTGACAATTCCCCATAAAAAAAGGAAGAAAAAAAGTGATAGACAGATTCAAAATACTATTAAAAGTGAACCTCAAAATTTCATGATTACAGGAAAAAAAAAAAAAAAAGGAATAATTTGGGGATTAAAGCAAAACTATCTTGGTTATAAATGTGTTAGTATACTAAATTTCAAACTTTACTACTTTGTTATCAAAAGATAAATTTGTTATTTAAAAAGAGATAAATTAGAAATTTAAAAGCGGACTGAATTTGTTATAAAACTTAATTTCAAAACTTTGTTAGTTTGTTACTTTAAAATAATTTTTTTATTGAAAATAATTAAAATATTTTCATTCTTAAATTATTGTCATGGAAATTAATGGACCAAATGAATTAATCTAGGACTATAAAAGATGAAGCTACTATAAATTTTATTTTAAAATGGATGGACTAAAATTTTCTTTCAAAGTTATCATAGAAATCAATTCAAAACACACCAGAGATTATATAGTTCACAAAACAATCACTAAAATCAAGAAAAAAACAATCAGATAACCCTATCCCATGCCTTCATCCCAAACACAGGCTTCAAAAACCCAGACTTTATCCCAAAAACAGGTATTCGTGATTTTCAGACTTCAGAACGCTCTCAGATAAGCCCCCAGACATTTCATTCTCAGGCTTTTTTGGATTGGTCCAAAAAATTTTCCTAACCCAATTTATATATACCCAAAAATCCTCATTTTGAAGACCTTTAAATGGGAGAAGTTGATTTTTTTTTTATAAATGAAGTTGATCTTTTCTTCTTCTTTTTTTTTTTTTTTGGTATAAATTGATGGTGTAAGAATTTGAACAACAAACTTTTTGATCCTTAACATATATACATAAGCTCTTCTTGGCTCTTACCTTTTTATTTTCACTTTATCATTCAAATTAATAAAAATAACAACAGAAATGTAACGCTTTTTCCTATTCTTTTTCTAACAAGTCACTGCGTTTTATTTTTCAATTAACTAACATTGAAGCTTTTTCTAAACAATAAAAAATAAAAAAAACTAAATTAAAAAAAGAAATTGTAGTGTGGTGTTTTTGGAATGTCTTCAAGGGGAAAGATAGAAGCTTGTTGGGTTTGGTTGGAAGATGTTGATTAATATAATTTAATATCTTAAATTTTTAAAAGTATTTTAAATATCAAAATATTTTTGGTTGCACTATATCCAAAAATCAAAAGTAATTTTATTAATTATAGATATGTTTTTCCTTTCTTATTTTTGAATTATTTATTTCTCAAATGTTTCTATAAATATAGATTTTAAATTGATAAAGAATTTTCTTTTTATTTATTCATATTCTTGAAAAATACTATGTATAACATATTGAACACACTTCTAACTTAATAATTCGTTCAAATGTTTTCATAAAAAAAAATAAATTTTTTTTAAAAAATTCTTTTGTTGCGAAAGTGATTTTGAACACGTTCCTATTAATTACATTTTAGTTTTGAATGAATGAATAAATTACCATGTACTATTGAAACTGATGAAATCAACTTTTCTAATTTCCTATTTTCCCCAGCACACTCTCATTTGATAATAAAGTAAATAAGATAGGGTCATTTTCTTCTTAAATGTATGTTTAATGTTGTACTCAAATGTATATGATCAAAAGGTGGGAGAGCCATCTAGTAAAAATATGCTACTATACATCTATTAATGCCCAAAAGACCAAAATCCTACATTGGTTAAATAAGTAGATAATGGTGGATTTATAATGGAAGATAACTATCTCCATTGCTATGAGGCCTATTGAGGTGAAAAAAAAATGTCATGAGGGTTTAAGTGGACAATATCATACCATTGCAGAGGACTACGAACATAATGTAATTCAAATTCAATAAAGAAGACTAACCATTAACTTAAACACAATATGTTGTACTATCTCATTCTCATATGCAAAGTCATTAAATCATGTTAAAATGCCATAATCTTAATTCAACTAAAACATCTATAATAGCTTCAGACCGTCAAGCCCTTCAAATCCATCAAGAAAACACAATGCCTACGTTTCTCTTGTATTTCTAACTAATCCATTAACCAACATTCAAATTCTCCAACCAAAAAAGAAGAAAAAATTTGTAGTCACTTTAAAGAGTGAATCGATTTAAGAAGAAAGCTTCCTATTGAAATCTGGCAAGTTATTAGCAGGTAACACCAATCGTAATTCAATTTATTTGCTATATGAAAAATTTTCAAATTGAATGCCTTTCTATTTCTCAATAATTTTGTCTGTCGCTAATGAAAATTTTAATTTTCCAACTCTTAAAGAAAGAATAAAAAGGCCCTTTAAAGTACTAACAAGCCACTTTACACCATGATTCAATTAGTATTTAAAGTAGAATAATTAGTCTGAGTCCGAGTAACCAACAACCTCAAGGTTACTACTTCCATATGTGAGCATGTGATCTTTAGTGCCTTGTAAGTATCTTAAAATCTTCTTTGCAACTTTTCATTGAAATAGTTCGAGATTTGATGGATAACGACCAACATTCTGACCACAAAGCTTATATTTGACTTAGTATAGGTCTGAGCGTACATAAAACTCCCAACTAAAGAAGCATAAGGGATATTATCCATTTCTTTATGCTCCAAATCATTCCTGGGACATTGAAATAAATTGAAATTGTCCCCTTTTCTGAATGGAAATTAGACTAGGTTTATATGATTCCATCTTAAATCTTTCTAGAACTTTGTTGATGTAAGCCTTTTGAGACAACCCAAAATTCCTTATGATCTATTTCAATCATATAGGAAGCTTCACTCATATCCTTCATCTCAAAGTTGCTAGAAAAGTAATCCTTACCATCATGCAGTGACCCACAATCATTAGCGGCAAGAGGAATATCATCTACACACAACACAGGGATTTGGAGGAGAAAATATATTTTGATTCAACATTAAAATATAAACCGAACCTAAAGAATAGGAGATTCAAACAAATCTTAAAAAAAAAATTAAAATAAGGAAAAAAAAACTTGATATTAAGGTGCAACCATATAGGAGATTGTTGATTTTGTATATTATATTGAATAATCAGAATTTATAATTAGCCTTTACAAAGGTGAATAAATAAACACGAATAAACCAAGAAAGGAAAATACATAAAGAAAAAATACTATAAAGAAAAATAATAATTAGGAATAAACTCTAATTTACGTTAATACCCTCTCTCAAACGAACAACCCAAGTTGATTTTCTGAAGCAAATCAGCAGATCTGGACTGAAAACAAAAACCCACGAAGAATGAAACCATGAAAAGTTTTTGGACTAGAAATAGAGAACCACGATCAAATATTTGAAACGGAACAAATGACCTATAACAGAAACACAAAGGATGAACCCACAAACAAAAATAGTTGATACAACTAAACAGGTGAACCAAATTAATTAAACCAAACCAAACTAAAATCAATTTGATTGAAGTGAATTGAATCAGCCTAATTGAAGCAAATCTTAAACTCATTCCAGAACACGATCTAAGACAAATCTGAACGTGAGAGGATTGAGGCTACTGATCCATGGTCGACGAGCTGTGTGCGACAAATTCGTGGTGGGTGGTTTCACAGGCAACGAGGCTGCGAGTCGAAAAACGAAGAACATGAAATCTAGAGATGCACGAACTAAAAATGTATTGGACAACAACGATATGGATTGGGCAAAACGGGACCGGACAGATTTGAGGCGAGCGACAAAGGATGACGACTGGATGATTTAGAAGTGAAGACGTGAAACGAGACCGATGGATCTGGACGACGTTGATCTGGATGGATTGAGTGCAAGAGGACTTGGCTGGCTACACATGCATGTAATCACAATGAAGGAAATGTATATGTACGTGGGTGGCAATGACAGCTGGAGCAAAGCTGGATGACAATAGCATAATAACTATACTAAACCCTAATGGGCAATGCTAGCGAAGGAAGGGTTTTGATTGATGACAGAGCGGGTAGAAATCAGGGCAAGGCAAAATATTTATGTGATGAGGGATCGAACAGAGGCAATAGAGAGTTGGGGAGACAATAGCTAAAAATTATAGAACTCTAGAATTTTAGGGCTCTCATACCATGTTGATTTAGTAAATTATATTGAATAATATAATCATAATTCACAATCAGACTTTTATAAAGATAAATAAATAGACACCAAGAAACTAAGAAAGGAAAATACAAAAAGAGAAAATAGTATAAAGGAAAATATTAATTAGGAATAAACCCTAACTGACATTAACAGAGATACGAGAAATTAGGGGTGTGCAAAATTTGGTCCAAACTGAAGGTTCTTTCTATTTTTCAGGGATTTTTCGTTCATTGCTTGAAAGAACTGGTTTGATCGGTTTGGTTATTGATTCAATAGTTAAACATGTTAGGATTGGTGTCCTAATTCTTCCGGAGTCTCGTAGTTTGTAAACACTATACACATTGTTATTAATAAAAATAAGAGTTATTTTATTTTGCATTTACTCATATTCAATAAACAAAGCTCCATGGTTATTGTATGAAAACTTAAGCATGTATATGAGATATACAAGTGGATCATGCCTTAAGTGATAACCTAAAAAGATTTGTAGTATAAGGATTAAGGAGGGATACCTGATCCTGGTGGCACTACGGATACGACCCGCTTTGTAGAGATTTACAAGTGTTGTGAACTACTATAGATGGTTGATCTTGACCATTCATGTGGAGACCTGCGAGTGGGGGTGTCCTATATAAAGAGTTTGTATCAGACCAAACCACGAGATGACTAGTCTCTTTATATAATGCCCTTGATACTTGAGATTTACATCTCACCTAAACAACCATAGGTGACATGACCTTAATACTGAGTGTTTCGAGAACTCCTACCTTTGAGGGTGGTTCTTTGATTAGTATGAGTGAGAGTGGCCAGATTGCCAACTCAACAAGCCTACCTTTTTGGGGATTTGTCTGATTAGGGAGCTGGTAACTCAGTTATACAAGATGGAATTTTCTCATTCCCCGAAGCAGGGGTAAGTAGATAGATTACTCCCTTAAGGGCTTATTCCAAGTCTTGAATATAGTAGCCACAAATTCTCTTTGGAAGAGAAGACTCGGTCATAGTAGGACTATGATTGATGTGTTAGGATTGGTGTCCTAATTCTCCCGAAGTCTCGTTGTTTTGTAAAGATACACATTGTTCAATGAATAAAATAAGTGTTATTTAATTCTGGCCTTTACTCATATCCAATAAACAAAGCTCCTTGGTTATCTTATGTGAACTTAAGCATGTATATGTGATATACAAGTGGATCATGGCTTAAGTGATAATCTAAATCGGTATGTATATAAAGATTAAGGTGGGATACCTGATCCTTGTGACACTACTGATACAGCTCACTTTGTAGAGGTTTGCAAGTGTTGTAAACTACTACAAATGGTAGATCTTGACCATTCATGTAGAGACATGAAGCGAGGGTGTCCTATACAAAGATTTTGTATAAGACCAGAACCACGAGATGACTAGACTTTATATATAACGCCGTTGATACTAGAGACTTGCATCTCACCTAAACGACCATAGGTGACACGACCTCAATTCTAAGTATTTTGGAAACTCCTGCTTTTGAGGGCGGTCCCTTGATTAGTATGGGTGAGAGTGGCCAGATTGCCAACTCAACATGCCTACCTTTTTGGGGACGTGTCTGATCTAGGAGCTGGGAACTCAATCCACAAGATGGAATTCACTCATTTCCCAAACAAGGATAAGTATAGAGATTGCTCTCTTAAGGGCTGATTTTGGGGCTTGAACATAGTGGCCACAACTTCTCTTTGGAAGAAAAGACTCAGTCATAGTAGGACTATGACTTATGTTCATTAGAGGGATCAATGGTACTTAAGGAGACAGATGTAACTATAGGGGCATAACGATTATTGGCCAGCTGTACTTACGAGCGATCTGTGAAGGGTTGTCACACTTCTGATTGGTTAAGATGGACACATAATATATCTATGGTAAGAAGAGTTCAATTGTCTGTCTTTAGTGAAATGTCTGGCAGTTAATGGATGGTGGATCCCGTAACTAAAGAGTTTAGTCAGTTATTCACGCTCTCTTTGGATATGGTGGAGAAGGGTTTTATTACTTCGTCGAACAGTTCATTTGGTTAGCTAAATCTGGTTTGATTGACAAATGACTCTTAAGTCGCTTGCAGAAGATCAGAGTGGCAGTGGGATTTATCGGGTATGTTGGGAGTATTTGTTGAAATTTAGGGATTTAAATTGTCTTCTTAAAGATGAGGCATGTTTGAAAGTGAGTATTGAGCTTGCAGTCACCGGGGGAATGGAAATCTGGAAGAGGATGAGAAGATGAAGAAGTTGCGTGCGAAATTGTTGATGGACAAGCTTTCGATTGTTCAAGATTTTGTCGATGGGATTCATGGCGGTGGCGAACATTCGTCATGGAAATAGCCAATTTTCAGGTCCTCTACTAATTTCTTATGCTAATCTTCTCTCGGTATTGATTAGCACTCATATGAATTGGATATCATTCTGAAAATAACTTTTGATTTTACTAGGCTAAATTTTCTATTTATTTGAAAACATTCATAGCACAGAGCCAGACATTATATATCTCAAGAATAATAAGCACAATACAAGAATTTGATCCTAAAATTTCAATGGATTATTGTTACTCTTCTCCCATTTTTAGCTTGAAGCTTGTTACAATTCAATTCATTGGTTTTCACAACCATTACCATTACAATAATCCTTGACCATAGGTTCTTGTTTTCTTCAATTGATTATGATGGTAGCTGCCACTTTTATCCAGTATAGGCCATCTTAGATTGTGTTGTTGCCGTGTTCAAAAGTATTCTGATCTATGGCACTTATCAGAGTGTTCATGTTTAGATTAAAAGTTGGAACCTACTTCAATGCCATTTGTCAATTCCCTTGAATCAATTATTCTAGTTAGATGATGGGTTAGATTTGTTTCAAGTCCAAATCAAGTTCAAGATGTTATATTTATCCTAATCCAACTTAAAATCAATAACTTTTAAGATTTAACCCAATGCATGGTTTTGGTTAGATTGATAGAAAGTGTCTTGCCATTGGGGTATCTTAACACTAACCAACATTATTGGTATCCATGGATTTTTCTGAGTCAGAAGATCAGAACAATGCCTCAGATCTATGATTAACATTTGGTATTTTCTAGCTCTTCATTATGGTTTCTTTAACTTTACATTACGTAATCATTATTCTTTTCAATTTTTAATTTTGCTAAAATTTGAGCATTTAATGGGATTGGGTATTCCCTGCTTTCAAATTTGGTCATTTACAATTTCTTAAACGGGATATTGTGCTGTGCTTTGTAGCTCTCCAATCATTTGTATACACACTGTCACAAACACCAAGCTGCTTGAAAGCAGATATTTCCTTTTTCTTTTAGTTTGTTTTAAATAATGGGTTGTGAGTTTAAGGAACTTAACTTTGCTTTGCTTTATATGCTTATTTAAGGACATATTTGGGAGTGTTTTAAAATGATATATCACTTTGTCGTTTTTAGAATCACTTCAAGATATGCTTTTTGTGATTCAAAATCAATTTTAATTGTTTGAAAAGCTCATTTAAAAATGTAAAATCAAATGTTAAATTGATTTGAAATATTAAAAACATATTTGAAATATTAGTTAGTATGTTCACGCACATACTCATACATATACTTAGAGAACGGAGAAGAGCAAGGAGACGAGGAAGCCGAGAGAGCATTCCCGGACAAATCGAGAGATTGTTGGAAAGTGATACAATGGAGAGAGGGTCAACACTTGTGAGAGCAAGAATACACATCTAGAACAAAGTTGGAGTGAAAAAGAACAGTGTAAAAGGCCATGGGAAGCAAGACATTGCTTATCGGGTTTCTTGTCTCTCAAATCTATTTGTTATTTTGTATTCAGTACTTTATTTACAGAAAATGAAAATCTCATTTCAATCTAGTTCAATCTCTCCATACCACGCATGAGTAGCTAAATTTCTAAATGGGTTAAGAAGTACTTAGCAAGCATGACTTAAGATTTACATTTTATGCGATCATCTTGTCTTATGTATGCATCATTCACCCTTTAGATATACTTGAGAGAGTAGTCTAAAGATAGAATTTAGACTTAAGAGAGTCAAATTAGAATCTAGGCTTGAGAAAGTCAGATTAGAATTGCATAAGCAAGAAGTAGAAACTTAGACATAAGTTCTATTGCTATTTACACATCGCATGTGTCCTAGAAATAGGAATGATTGTATGCAGTCACCTTGTTTTATGTGTGCATCATTCATCATCGCATAGATAAGAGTAGAGGCTTGGACATAAGTCCTATTGATTGTTTCGCATATACATCGCATGTGTCCTAGAAATAGGAATTATGGCATTCTACATTGAGAGATGAAATGTTGTCATGTGTGTGTAGCATGATCGCATAACTTGTGCACAATCTTAGGAAGTGTTAGCTAAATCCCTTCTCAACCCCTTCATCGCATACTCATTGTAACTCTACATTTTCATCAACTTTGCGTTCAACTCCGTCGCATAGGAAAAACCTTAATCAAAACACCATCCACTTCATTTGTTTACCACCGCTATATTTACTTAATAGCCGATGTGTTCAGCCCTAGACTTACAAGGAAACCTAAGAAGGCTTATACTTGGGTCTTGTTAGGAAAACTTGCATGAACATATATCATAATTACACACACCACATATCCATCAAGAAAACGCAATGCCTACGTTTCTATTGTATTTCTAACTAATCCATTAACCAATATTCAAATTCTCCAACCAAAAAGAAGAAAAAAAAATTGTGGTCACTTTAAAAATTGAATCGGTTTAAGAAGAAAGCTTCCTACTGAAATCTGGCAAGTTATTAGCAGGTAAAACCAATCATAATTCAATTTATTTGCTTCATGAAAAATTTCCAATTTGAATGACTTTCTACTTCTCAATAATTTTGTTTGTCGCTAATGAAAATTTTCACTTTCCAACTCTCAAAGAAATAGAATAAAAAGGCCCTTTAAAGTACTAACAAGCCACTTTACACCATGATTCAATTAGTCTTTAAAGTAGAATAATTAGTCTAAGTCTGAGTAACCAGCAACCTCAAGGTTACTACTTCCATATGTGAGCATGTGATCTTTAGTGCCTTGTAAATATCTTAAAACCTTCTTTCCAACTCTTCAATGAAATAGTTTGAGATTTGATGGATAACGACCCAACATTCCGACCACAAAGCTTATATACGGCTCAGTATAGGTCTGAGCATAACGCCCAACTAAAGAAGCATAAAGGATATTATCCATTTCTTTACGCTCCAAATCATTCTTGGGACATTGAAATAAATTGAAATTGTCCCCTTTTTGGATGGAAATTGGACTAGGTGTATATGATTCCATCTTAAATCTTTCTAGAACTTTATTGATGTAAGCCTTTTGAGACAACCCAAAATTCCGTATGATCTTTTCCAATCACATAGGAAACTTCACTCATATCCTTCATCTCAAAGTTGCTAGAAAGGTAATCCTTACCATCATGCAGTAACCCACAATCATTAGCAGCAAGAGGAATATCATCTACATACAACACAAGGATTGGGAGGAGAAAATATATTTTGATTTAACATTAAAACATAAACAGAACCTAAAGAATAGGAGTTTCAAACAAATCTAAAACAAAAAAAAAAAGTTAAAATAAGTGAAATAAAAAAAAAAACTTGATATTAATATGCAACCATATAGGAGATTGTTGATTTTGTATGTTATATTGAATAATTGTTGATTATGTATATTATATTGAATAATCAGGATTTATAATTAGCCTTTTACAAAGGTGAATAAATAAAGACCAAGAAAGCAAGAAAGAAAAATACAAAAAGGGAAAATACTATAAAGGAAAATACTAATTAGGAATAAACTCTAATTTACATTAACAGCCTCTCTCAAACTCAAGGTGATAGGATGGTGAAAGACCCAAGTTTGTGAAGAAAAACTTATGAATCAAAACAATAGATCTGGATCGAAAACAAAAACTCGTGAAGAACGAAACCACGAAGAACTTTTGAACTAGAAATTGAGACCCATGATCAAAATATTTGAAAATGAAAGAAATGACCCATAACTGAAACACAGAGGATGAACCCACAAATGAAAATAGTTGAAACAACTAAATAGGTGAACTGGACTAATTAAACCAAACCAAACTAAAATCGGTTAGACTAAAGTGAATTAATGTGAAATCCAGATCTCAATTTCCCTACTTAAGTAGGTAATTAAGGGAATTAACTAAGTATGAGTGAAATCCATGTTGAAGAGAAGGAAATTTCTAAATGTTGAATAGATTTTCTTTGAGTTAAGCCTTAATTAGTGAAATTTGGCTAAGTGTAAAGCCAAAAGAAACCATACGTGTGGTGTTAGGAAACATTAAACACATGAGATGAGGTTGAGTAAGTAGAGGTTTAAAAGAGACTAAGCATTAAACCAAAGGCAACCATGCGTTTGTGAAGTAGGACGCATGTTGACCAAAGCATTGACAAGAGGTGTTGTTAAGAGTTGCTCATGCGTTGAGGCAATCGTGTAGCAAAGGAGCGATGCTACACGATGAGGTAGGCGATCACGTAGCAAATGCGCGAAGCTAAGCAATGAGGTAGGCGATCGTGTAGCAAATGCGCAAAGCTAAGCGATGAGGCAGACGATCGTATAGCAAAGGTACGGAGCTCAGCGATGCGCTAGACGATCGTAAAGATGCGAGCGGTGTTGAGAAGTGACGTGCTAGACGATCGAGCTATACGATAGGCAAAGAATCTACACGATCAGTGTAAACACTAGACGATAAGGTGTCAGTGTTAAACGATAGGTGTGCCAGCTAAGCGATAGGCTATGCACGAGATTGCTGAGAGCGGGATCGTTTACTAAATGATTGAGCTACATAATAAGGCATAGTGCTAAGCGATAGACGATTACAGTGAGAGATTCATTAAACGATGGAGCTAAGCGATGAAGTGCAAGAGCTGCACGATGGACTAAACGATGAAGCGGTGTTGAGGCTTGCGTTACGTAAGACTGATGAGCTTATCTGAACAAATGGCTATACCGAGAGGTGGTTAAACTTAAGTTAGTAGGAGCTAGATGAATTAAGTTTCATGCAAAGGAAGTCTTATGCATGAGGAAGACAACTCAAGTAGGTGTGTGGAATGAGAGTAGGTGAATGGTAAGGAAGTAGGTGGTGGCAAAACATGGTGCAAACACTTCAAGAGTAGGAGGTGTCTTGCATTGAAGGCTTGGTAAAGATGAGAATGATCATTTCCTTTAGCCTATAAATACCACCACAAGAGGTCTCTTCAGTACATAACTCAAAATCCTCTTGAAAAAAACATTAGGAAGAGTGTTTAAGAGCAGTTTCGGAGATAACCATGTGTTAACCATGAAGTTCCAAGAGGACAAGATGTTGTTAGACAGTGAAGTCTGGAAGTGGCATCAACTTGAGACGAGGATTTCTCCTAGAATCCTCGTGTGTTTGGAGTGATTCTAAAGGCACTTAAAAGCTCTGAGAGTCTAATTTTCATGATAAGGCTGCCAGAGAAGAAGCTCCAAGTAATTGGGCTAAAGAGTGAAGAAAAGACAGAGGGGTCGAGCTGTCGAGTACGCTTGGGCCAGTCTTAATGTTTTGAAAATTCCGGCCAAACCACGAGAAGTTCTGAGCTAAGATTTTAATGTAAGCTTCTTGAGATAGTTTAGAGCATTTTTGTAGAAGGAAATATCTTGAGATAGGCTTGGAACTATGAGTAATCTGAGCTTTCAGTTAAATCTGGATCTTAAGGGTTCGAAAGGGAGCCTGAGGTGATCAATGAACTCCTAGAAAAAAAGGTTCCTATCCTTACCAAGATGAGTGGTATTCCTTTAAGTTTAAAGCATATCTTTTAGAGTAAATTGTTTATGTTTATGTTATGAATGAGTAAATAGCATGTGAATGAGAATATATGATCGGGATGATCAGGGGGTCAATAGACCTAGTTTTTTAGCCGAGTGGAACCTCACGGGATGGTCAGGGGACCGAGAGGTCTAGTTCCTAAGCCTGTAGAAGGAACCTCATATGGGATGGTCAAAGGGCCGACAAACCTAGCTTCTGAACCCATGAGCGGGGAGCTATGTGCACATAGGGAATAAAAGAAGAACACAAAAGAGCAAGCGTTTATGATTAGTAACAGGTAACTATCTACCGTGCGTATAGATAGAAGTTGAGACAGACTCATTCAAAGCTATGGTTTGATTTTTAACCTCATATTTATGATATGCTTGTTATTTATGAGCTAAAATAGACTCTAGATGTTGCTTACTACTCACTGAGCTTTGTGAAGCTCATTCTATTATTTCATGTTTTTCTTCCCAGGTAATGAAAGGTGAGGAGTTCCAAGGTGCTGCTAAGGTCAAGGTCTGCCACAAGCCACAGTCATACTTCCGAGGTTTTAGAATTATTGATGTAAACTTTGTAGTTAAGTCTTGGAGTTGAATAAACATTACATTGTAGTAATAAAATGGGCCTGTTTAATCAATTGTTGTTTATCTCCTTGACTTAAAGTTTACTGAGTGTATTAAAGAGGTTCAGATGGGCAGTAGGTATTACAAAAGGGTGATATATGTAGTCCCTCACGCCTCTCCTCGAGCTCAGGAGGCGGGTTCGGGGCAGGGTGTGACAACTTGGTATCAGAGCATAAGTTTCTAGGAAAGTTGAAGAATTAGTTGATACCAGTTTGGTATCAAAACATAAGTTCTTGTAAACAGAAGGGTTGAGTTTAGAAAACCTGAGGTTTGAGTTCGGTAAAACCGGAGGGAAGTGTGGTAGAGTAAAGATTTAAAGAGAAATCTAAGAAGTTGGTCAAAGTGAGACTAGAAGAATAGCGGAAGTGGCATGACCTAGCAGGCAACTGGAGCTGGAACTCACAACACTACCTGAAGATCTACTGAGAAAAATAAGTATGAATTTAAGTTATTCTCATTTAGAGTTTGAGATTGAAAAGTTATTGTAGATAGTTTTGTTCAACGATTAGCTAAGAGATGGCTAGGAGAAGTATCATTGACAAACTAAGAAGATAATATCAGAGTAGCGCAATAGAAGCGTGGTAATAGACAAGGTTATAAGAGTTTACAACAGTGGTTATTGTGAAACCTTAGGCCGAAGTAAGTACGAGTAAATTTCAAGGACGAAATTTTCTTAAGGGGGGAGGAATTTTGAAACCTGGATCTCAATTTCCCTACTTAAGCAGGTAATTAAGAGAATTAACTAAGTATGAGTTAAATTCTATGTTGAAGAGAAGGAAATTTCTAAGTATTGAATAGATTTTCTTTGAGTAGCTTTGAATTAAGCCTTAATTAGTGAAATTTGACTAAGTTAAAGCCAAAACAAACCATGCGTGTGGTATTAGGAATTATTAAACGCATGAGATGAGGTTGAGTAAGTAGAGGTTTAAAAGAGATTAAGCATTAAACCAAAGACAACCATGCGTTTGTGAGTTAGGATGCATGTTGGCCAAAGAATTGGCAAAAGTCATTGCCAAGAGTTGTTCATGTGTTGAGGCTGCGTGAGCGAGGGCAGAGAAAGTGAGAGAGGCTTGAGCATAAGGCACTGGGCAGATGATCGTATAGAAGTAAGCAATACTACACGATGAGGTAGGCGATCGTGTAGCAAAGAAGTGGCGCTACACGATGAGGTAGGCGATCACGTAACAAATGTGCGAAGCTAAGTGATGAGGTAGGCGATCGTGTAGAAAATGCGTAAAGCTAAGCGATGAAGTAGGCGCGGAGTTCAGCGATGTGCTAGATGATCGTAAAGATGTGCACGATGTTGAGAAGTGACATGCTAGACGATCAAGCTATATAATAGGCAAAGAAACTACACGATCAGTGTAAGCGCTAGACGATAAGGCGTCAGCGCTAAATGATAGGCGTGACAGCTAAGCGATAGGCTATGTGCAAGATTGTGGAGAGCGAGATCGCTGAGAGCGGGATCGTTTACTAAACAATTGAGCTACACGATCTGAGGTAATGCTAAGCAATAGACGATTACAACGAGAGATTCATTAAACGATGAAGCTAAGCGATGAAGTGCAAGAGCTAAATGACGGACTAAACGATGAAGCGGTGTAGAGGCTTATATTATGCAAAACTGATGAGCTCATCTGGACAAATGGCTATATCGAGAGGTGGTTAGACTTGAGTTAGTAGGAGCTGGATGAATTAAGTTTCATGCAAAGGAAGTCTTATGCATGAGGAAGATAATTCAAGTAGGTGTGTGGCATGAGAGTAGGTGAATGCAAGGAAGTAGATGGTGGAAAAACTTAAGGAAATCGAAATCGAGATTTCCATATGCAGCGGAACAAGACTATTCCAAATTACAATCATGAATGAACATATATTTACAGTCGACTTTAAAGCAAACGGTTACACAAATAATTCCAGAAATTATAGCATGAACAAAACAAATGCATAAAGGGATCAAACTCTACGCACAAATGAGGATGCGTCTCCACGCTTCGATGCACACGAACGCTCGAACAACAGCAGCCTGGAACACCTGATCTACATGATCGCAACACCACAGCAACACAGCACGAACACTTCGCGCTCGGCCACGAACTCCTCAATGATCGCCTCAATCACGAACTCCTTTGCAACACGAACGACCTCCACAGCACCACGAACGGCCTCCAGCAAACCTCGACAGTTTTGAGTTGAGTCTGACACCACCAACAAGGTGACCTTGGTATTCTCGGTGTGAGAATCTAGAGGATGGGCTCTATTTGGACTTGGTATGAGGCAGAGGAATAGAAGAAACAACGATCGCGTACACGACTGGGCAAGTGGGAGATGGCAGAGACCTATCGTATAGGTCAATGCCCAATCGTTTAGATAAAGCTAAGCGATCGTCTAGCAAAAGCTATGCGATCGTTTAGCTTGGTTTTTCGCCTATAGACACTACACGATTGTTTACCTTGGGCCAGCGATCGTCTAGCAAAACTATGCATTCGTTTAGTAAATACTGCACGAGCGTTTAGCTCTACTCTTCACAATTGCTTAGCTCGCCCAGCCGTCATTTAGTAAATCCAGATTTATGTGATGACTTCGTGAGTTTCTTTTTCACCGAGAGAAAACTCAAAACTTTTTTAATCAATTTGTAAAACCTTCTTTTAAAATAGGAAAGCCACTTTCCTTTTAAACTCACGGTTACCATGACCCAATAACCACCCACTACTTTGGTTATTTAAAAGAAAAATAATTAATTATCCAATAATTAATATTATTATAAACATAAATGATAACCAACTTATCATACTATATTTATAACCTATAATTTTAATATTTCATCTCATGAAACATATAAACCATAGTTCTTTTTCTTTTTCATGGTACTTAATGTAAATCTCATTTACATCAATCCTCCACTAGATGTATCTCATACATCATACCGATTATATCATATATAATCAAAATACCTCTTGTTAATTTGAACATTTCAAATCAACACCAAAAACTGATCCTCAACTGAATCCAAGCTACCAAGGGGACCTCATGGACCTGTAGCTTGAAGCTTCAATGGTACGTGAATAACTAACTAAACTCTTTAGTCACGGGATCCACCATCCGTTAACTGCCAGCCATTCCACTAAAGACCGATAGTTGAACTCTCCTTACCACAGATATATTATGTGTCCATCTTAACCAATCAGCAGTGTGACAACCTTTCACAGATCGCTCAGAAGTACAGCTGGGCTAATAACCGTTATGCCCCTATAGTTACATCTGTCTCCTTAAGTACCATTGATCCCTCTAATGAACATAAGTCATAGTCCTACTATGACTGAGTCTTTTCTTCCAAAGAGAAGTTGTGGCCATTATGTTCAAGCCCTAGAATCAGCCCTTAAGAGATTAATCTCTCTACTTATCCGTGCTTCCAGAAAGAAGTGAATTCCATCTTGTGGATTGAGTTCCCAGCTCCCAGATCAGACAAGTCCCCAAAAAGGTAGACATGTTGAGTTGGCAATCTGGTCACTCTCACCCATACTAATCAAAGAACCACCCTCAAAGGTAGAAGTTTCCAAAACACTCAGGATTGAGGTCGTGTCACCTATGGTCGTTTAGGTGATATGCAAGTCTCTAGTATCAATGGCGTTATATACAGAGTCTAGTCATCTCGTGGTCCAGGTCTTATACAAACTCTTTGTATAGGACACCCCCACTCCACGTCTCCACATGAATGATCAGGATCTACCATCTGTAGTACTTTACAACACTTGCAAACCTCTATAAAGCGGGTTGTATCCGTAATGTCACCAGGATTAGGTATCCCACCATAATCCTTATACTATAGACCGATTTAGGTTATCACTTAAGGCATGATCCACTTGTATATCACTTGTACATGCCTAAGTTCACATAAGATAACCAAGGAGCTTTGTTTATTGGATATGAGTAAATATTAGAATTAAATAATACTTATTTTATTCATTGAACAATGTGTATCTTAATAAACAACGAGATTTCGAGAGAAATAGGACATCAATCTCAACAAAAACATGGTGCAAACACTTCAAGAGTAGGAGGTGTTTTACATTGAAGGCTTGGTAAAGATGAGAAGGATCATTTCCTTTAGCCTATAAATACCACCACAAGAGGTCTCTTCAGTACATAACTTGAAATCCTCTTAAAAAAACATTAGGAAGAGTGTTTAAGAGAAGTTTCAGAGATAAGCATGCGTTGACCATGAAGTTCCAAAAGGAGAAGATGTTGTCGGACAGTGAAGTCTGCAAGTAGCATCAAATTAGGAAGAGGATTTCTCCCAAAATACTCGTGCGTTTGGAGTGATTCTAAAGCCACCTGAAAGCTTTGAGAGCCTAGTTTTCATGGTAGGGTGCCAGAGAAGAAGCTCCAAGGAATCGGGCAAGAGAGTGTAAAAAATTCAAAGGGGTCAAGCTGTCGGGTAAGCTTGGGCCAGTCTTGATGTTTTGAGGATTTCGACCAAACCATGAGAAGTTTTGAGCTAATATTTTAATGTACGCTTCATGAGAAATTTTATAACATGTTTGTAGAAGAAAGTAATCTAAGCTTCAAGTTAAATCTGGATTTTAGGGTTCGAAAGAGAGCCCAAGGTGATCAAGGAACTCCTAGAAAGAAAGGTTCCTATCCTTACCAAGGTGAGTGGTATTCCTTTAAGTCTAAAGCATATCTTTTAGAGTAAATTGTTTATGTTTATGTTATGAATGATTAAATAGCATGTGAATGAGAATATATAATCGTGATTGTCAGGGGGTCAATAGACCTAGTTTTTGAGCCGAGTGGAACCTTATGGGATGGTTAGGGGATCGAGAGGTCTAGCTCCTGAGCCTGTAGGAGGAACATCGTATGGGATGGTCAAAGGGCCGATGAGCCTAGCTTCTGAGCCCATGAGCGTGGAGGTATGTGCACATAGGGAATAAAAGGAGAATGCAAAAGAGCAAGCGTTTATGATTAATAACAAGTAACTATCTACCGTGCATGTAGATAAAAGTTGAGACAGACTCATTCAAAGTTAAGGTTTAAGTTTTAACCTCGTATTTATGATATGCTTGTTATTTATGAGTTGAAATAGACTCTAAAAGTTGCTTACCACTCACTGAGCTTTGTGAAGCTCATTCTATTATTTCATGTTTTTCTTCCTAGGTAACGAAAGGTGAGAAGTTCTAGGGTGTTGCTAAGGTCAAGGTCAGCCACAAGCCACAGTCACACTTCCGAGGTTTTAGAATTATTGATGTAAACTTTGTAGTTAAGTCTTGAAGTTGTATAAACATTAATTGTAATAATAAAATGGGCATGCTTAATCAATTGTTGTTTATCTCCTTGACTTAAAATTTACTGAGTGTATTAAAGGGGTTCAGATGGGCAGTAGGTATCACAAAAGGACAGTATTTACGGTTCTTCACGCCTCTCCTCCGGCTTAGGAGGTGGGCTTAGGGCAGGGTGTGACAATTGAACCAGCCTAACTGAACAAAAATTAAACTAATTCCAGAACATGATCTAAGATAAATCTGAACGTGAGTGGATTGAGGTAACTGATCCATGGTCGACGGGTTGTGCACGACGCATCCGTGGTGGATGATTTCATAGGCGACAGGGCTACGAGTCGACAAGTGAAGAACATAAAATTTGGATACGCACGAACTAAAAATATATTGGACAACAATGAAAAGAATTAGGCAAAATGGGACCGGACAGATCTAAGGCAAGCGACAAAAGACGACGATTGGATAGATCTAGAAGTGACAATTTGAAACGAGACCAATGGATCTGGACAACGTTGATTTGGATGGATTGAGTGCAAGAGAACCTGGCTGGCTACACATGCGTGCAAGCACAATAACAAACGAAATGTATTTGTACTTGTGTCGTAGTGACAGCTGGAGCATAGCTAGGTGACAATGGCAGAATAACTATACTAAACTCCAATGGGCGACGCTAGAGAAGGGAGGGGTTTGGCTGATGACAGAGTGGGTAGAAATCGGGGCAAGACGATAGATTTATGCGAGGAAGGATCGAATAGAAGCATTAAAGAGTTGGGGAGACGGTAGCTAAAAATTATAAAACTCTAGGATTTTAGGGATCTCATACCATGTTGATTAGTTAAATATATTATATTGAATAATATAATCATAATTTACAGTTAGACTTTTATAAAGGTGAATAAATAGACACCAAGAAACTAAGAAAGAAAAATAAAAAAAGAGAAAATACTATAAAGGTAAATATTAAAATTGGATAATTAATTTATTTATGAACATGTTTTACATTAAAAAAAATTGGATAATTATTGTTTTGTAATATTATATAATTAGTTAGAGAAATTAAAATTATGGTCCATGTGGTTTGGAGGCAGTTAAAATTTAGTGCATGTGGTTTTTAATTAGAATTTAGTCTTTATAGTTTGAAAAAAGTTTCATAAACAGTCCCTATACTAGGGTCTATTAAGAGGATTTTAACAAACTATAGGAACTATATATGAAATTAATTATATCAAAGCATAGAGATTAAATTCTAACTTTTGAAACCATAAGGACTAACTTGAAGATCTACTGAGGAAGGTAAGTATGAATTTAAGTTATTCTCATTTAGAGTTTGAGATTGAAAAGTTATTGTAGATAGTTTTGTTCAACGATTAGCTAAGAGATGGCTAGGAGAAGTATCGTTGACAAACTAAGAAGTTAATATCAGAGTAGCGCAGTGGAAGCGTGGTAATAGACATGGTTATAAGAGTTTACAACAGTGGTTATTGTGAATACATAACAGTTGTAGCAGACTCTAGCACATGGATCGCGGCGTTAAGTGAGTACGAGTAAATTTCGAGGAAGGTAAATTTCGAGGACGTAATTTTCATAAGGGGGGGATGTGGAACACCCTAGAATTGGCGCTATCTCTAGTTATTCCCAATTTAGCAATCATCGACATCTTGACCGTTTATGAAGTACCTGTGCGATTACAGTGTGCGCAGGTAATTAAGGAAATTAGCTAAGTATGAGTTAAATTCTATGTTGAAGAGAAGGAAATTTCTAAGTTTTGAATATTCAGACTCATTCTAGAGGCAATTTGGACCTTCCCATTGTAGAAAAGCTATGGATAGGGGGTGTAATTTCAATTGAATTTCTAATGTTGAAAACTTTTATTTTCTAAGGGGCAGCCCAGTGGGATAAGCTCATATTTTCTTTCCCTTTTTATTTACACTTCATAATTTAAACTAATTTGATGTAAAGAAGTTTCTCGCTTGCCTTGCTTTCTATTTTCCAATTTTCTCACACTGAAGTTTCTTCTCATTAATAACAAATAAAAAAAATTTAAAATTTTAAAAAATTGTATCCTTGTGGAGAAGGCTTAGAAGCTTCTACTAGGTATGTGATCACTCATATTTGATTATCCATTATGAGCGTCATTTGTATGCAACAAATATGTTTGTTCTTTCTTATTTTTATTTAATTTCTCTCTTAAATGTTTCTTTAAAATAGATTTTAAATTAATCCACTTCTTTAAAATTTCTTTTTATTTATTTTTATTCAACACACATTAAAGATGATTAATCTTGTTAAAAAAACATTATTAGCTAATTACTTCTTAGTTTTTAATCAATAAAAAATTTACCATGTACTACTGAAACAATTAAATTAATTGCCAAAGCGTGCAACTAAAGATCAAAATCTACATTTAGTCAAAGGATATGTGGCTCAAAAAGATGATACAAGCACATCAATAAAGGTGATATGGATGGATGCAGTGAAAATTATAGCCATAAAAAGAAAAATTTCTCAACAACATATTTGAGACAATGGTCCTTCAACCTGCACCTGAGCTGAGAATAAAACACTCCTGGACTCTTCTCAATTAGAACAACTGAGAATGCATGGAGGAGAGCATATAAGGATTCACAAAACCCCTTGATTGAATTCAGTGCAAGCTCCCGACCTCTACAAGTATTCTCATGAAACTTATAACATCACAAGGATGATATGGAATCTTGTTGTTCATTTTTAATGACTTTGTACACTCTCTACAATTCATGAAGTGACCTTCTTATAACCATTTTTAATAATGTCAATAGAACATAGATGATCGTCAATGAATTCTTGAACCATCCACTACAAGGAATTTGGTCTTTTATGTCGGTTGGAAAACTAAAAATGGATGTATAATGTCAGTTTTAAAAAAGTGGATCTTCTATATCGGTTTTAAACTGACATTAAAGACATACTTTACTATTAGTTTTAAACCGACATTGTAGATACCCATTTATTTTTTTAGTAAAGTATCCTCTCTCTTTCATTTAATTTCTCTAATAATTTTCTTCCCTCTCCTTTCTAACTTTTCTTCTCCAAATCCGCCAAACGCTCTTCTTTCTCGCTTCTCTCCTTCAAACCCTTGCCATTTGTCTGTCGATTGTGGGTGAAGAATCTGTCGTGGTCCATCAATCGTCGATCGATGGTACAGGTGCATTCGTCGTGCAAGTTTGTTCGTTGTGCAGATCTAGCCTCCGCTCGTTGATTGTATTCATCGATCCGGCCTTTGTGTACAGATTCGAATTTCGGTCGTCGACCCAGCCTTTGTTTGTCATCGATCATGCGGGTCTGGTGTGAATTCGGCCTCCATTCTCGACAAGTTCATATAGGACCTTAATGCCTTAAGAAATTCACATTTCAAGTTTACCCAAGAATTTCTGCTCGCCCTACTTGGATATGGCAGAGAAAGGTTTTATTACTTCGTTGAATAGTTC